>NC_041389.1:441224286-441249670 GCF_002162155.2 Triticum dicoccoides | reverse complement strand
CCAACATGATGTGCTTGCCAAAGATAGGCCCTTCGCAGAGGGAAGCAGAGGTTGTCATGTGCTTTTATGGTTGGATGCACGAAATCTTAATGCAAAAGAACGTCACTTTATATTGCCACTTGTGATATGGACCTTTATTATGCAGTTCGTCGCTTTTATTGCTTCCATATCACAAGATCGTATAAAGCTTATTTTCTCCACAATAATAAATCACACATATTTAGAGAGCAATTTTTATTGCATGCAACATGACAACTTACTTGAAGGATCTTACTCAATCCATAGGTAGATATGGTGGACTCTCATGGCAAAACTGGGTTTAAGGATATTTGGAAGCACAAGTAGTATCTCTAATTGGTGCAAAGTATTTGGCTAGCAAGAGAGGGAAAGGCAAGCTCAACATGTTGGATGATCCATGACAATATACTTTATTTCGGATATAAGAAAACATAACCCATTACGTTGTCTTCCTTGTCCAACGTCAACTCTTTAGCATGTCATATTTTAATGAGTTCTCACAATCATAAAAGATGTCCAAGATAGTATATTTATATGTAAAAACATCTCTTTCTTTATTACTTCCTATTAATTGCAACGATGACCAAAACTATGTTTGTCAACTCTCAACAACTTTTATTCATCATACTCTTTATATGTGAAATCATTACTCTCCATAAGATCAATATGATCTCTTTTATTTCTTTTTGTTCTTTCTTTTATTCCCTCAAGATCAAAGTAAGATAATCAAGCCCTTGACTCAACACTAATCTTTATTATATATAGCTCACGGATTCGACTACATAGAAGGATCACAAGGTAAATCTCAAAAATAAATCATACCAAAACTTTATTCTACTAGATCAAGATATTACCAAAAGGATCGAACTAAGAAAAACGGTAAAGAAAGGAGTGTGATGGTGATACGATACCGGGCACCTCCCCCAAGCTAGGCAGTTGCCAAGGGGAGTGCCCATACCCATGTGATTATGTCTCCTTTGCTGGTGGAGAAGGTCATGGTGGTGATGGATAGTCGCACACCGAGCGTAGGAGCTCCTCCAGTTTGCGGATAATGCCCTTGAGTGCGGTTATACACTCCTTCAACAAAATATTTTCACGTGTGAGATACTTGTTTTGTATGCAAGCTAACTCAATCATCTTGAAAGCTTCAATCTCAGTTGGGGTAAGAAGGTTGTGATGAGGTTCAAGGGTGTCTCCTTCTGCCACCGGAGCTTGATCATCCATGACCTTATTGATCCTATCATCCTTGTTGATCGCCCTAGGTTCTTCTCTCTTCAGCTCTATCTTCATTAGCCAAGCATCGTTGCCTTCATTGTTGGAGGAGGGTGACAACATGATGCCTGTCCTTGACAACTCTGACAGAAAACAGCTCGAAACAAAGACTGAGGATATTTGCATGATACGGTGGTCAAAACCTTTGGGAGATTATATAATAAATTTTTATCGACCATAAGAAGTATCGTGCAAGAAAACGGAGTCCGAAGAGCACACGAGGTGCCCATGAGGCAGGAGGGCGCGCCCAGGGGGTAGGGTGCGCCCTCCACCCTCGTGGACGCCTCGTGTCCTTTCCGGACTACTTCTTATTTTCCAATTTTCTTAAATATTCCAAAACGGAGAAAAAATGCTATTATAACTGTTTTGGAGTCGGTTTACTTACAGTACCACATACCTTTTCCTTTTCGGAGTTTGAAACATTCTGGAAAGTGTCCCTTATGTATTCCTCCGGGGTTACGGTTTCAATAACATTGGTTTCAACATTTATGGGATTACCTGAGATATAATGTTTGATCCTTTGACCGTTCACCACCTTCGGATTTGTTCCTTCAAAGTTGTTGATTTTTATGGCACCGGAATGATAGACCTCCTCGATAACGTAAGGACCTTCCCATTTAGAGACGAGTTTTCCTGCAAAAAATCTTAAACGAGAGTTCAAAAGCAACACATAATCACCTACATTAAACTCACGGTTTTGTATCCTTTTGTCATGCCATCTTTTAACTTTTTCTTTAAACAGTTCGGCATTCTCATAGGCTTGAGTTTTCCATTCATCAAGCGAGCTAATGTCAAATAACCTCTTCTCACCGGCAAGTTTGAAATCATAATTGAGCTCTTTAATGGCCCAATATGCCATATGTTCTAGTTCGAGAGGTAAGTGACATGCTTTTCCATAAACCATTTTATATGGAGACATACCCATAGGATTTTTATATGCAGTTCTATAGGCCCATAATGCATCATCAAGTTTCTTGGACCAATTCTTTCTAGATCTATTAATAGTCTTTTGCAAAATCAATTTAAGCTCTCTGTTACTTAGTTCTACTTGACCACTAGACTGCGGGTGATATGGAGATGCAATTCTATGATTAACATCATATTTAGCAAGCATTTTACGAAAAGCACCATGAATAAAATGTGAACCACCATCAGTCATTAGGTATCTAGGGACTCCAAACCTCGGAAAAATAACTTCTTTAAGCATCTTAATAGAGGCGTTATGATCAGTTGGAATAGCTTCTACGCACTTAGTAACGTAATCAACGGCAACTAAAATATGTGTATACCCATTAGAGGAATGAAATGGTCCCATATAGTCAAAGCCCCAAACATCAAATAGTTCAATAACAAGTGAATAGTTCATAGGCATTTCTTGACGTCTACTAATATTACCAATTCTTTGACATTCATCACAAGATAAGACAAACTTACGGGCATCCTTTAAGAGAGTAGGCCAATAAAAACCAGATTGCAATACCTTATGCGCAATTCTATATCCAGCGTGATGTCCTCCATATGCCTCGGAGTGACACTTGCGTAGTATCTGTTCCTGTTCATGCTCAGGTACACAATGACAAATAACACCATCTACTCCTTATTTATAAAGGTGTGGGTCATCCCAGAAGTAATGTCTTAAATCATAGAAAAACTTTTTCTTTTGCTGGTATGTGAAACTAGGTGGTATAAATTTGGCAACAATGTAATTAGCAAAATCAGCATACCATGGAGAAGTACTAGAAGCATTTCTGATAGCTAATTGTTCGTCAGGAAAGCTATCATCAATAGGTAGTGGGTCATCAAGAACATTGTCTAACCTAGACAAGTTGTCTGCAACAGGGTTCTCGGCTCCCTTCCTATCAATAATATGCAAATCAAATTCTTGTAGCAAGAGAACCCATCTAATAAGTCTAGGTTTAGCATCTTTCTTTTCCATAAGATATTTAATAGCAGCATGATCAGTGTGAACAGTTACTTTAGAGTCAACGATATAAGGTCTAAACTTATCACAAGCAAATACAATTGCTAAAAATTCTTTTTCAGTAGTAGCATAATTTCTCTGGGCACTGTCTAGAGTTTTACTAGCATATTGAATAACATTTAATTTCTTATCAACTCTTTGTCCCAAAACAGCACCTACAGCATAATCACTAGCATCACACGTAATTTCAAAGGGTAAATTCCAATCAGGTGGCTGAACAATAGGTGCAAAAATCAAAGCTTTCTTAAGTATTTCAAATGCTTCTACACAATCATCATCGAAGACAAAAGGAATATCTTTTTGTAAGAGATTAGTCAGAGGCCTAGAAATTTTAGAGAAGTCCTTAATAAACCTCCTATAAAAAACGGCATGACCAAGGAAACTTCTTATACCTTTAATGTCTTTAGGACACGACATCTTTTCAATAGCATCAACTTTGGCTTTATCAAGTTCAATACCTCTTTCGTAAATTTTATGCCCCAAGACAATGCCTTCATTAACCATAAAGTGGCACCTTCCTCGATTCAAGACAAGATTAGTTTCTTCACATCTCTGCAAAACTCGATCAAGGTTGCTCAAGCAATCATCAAAAGAAGATCCATAAATGGAGAAATCATCCATGAAAACCTCAACAATCTTTTCACAAAAGTCAGAGAATATAGCCATCATGCATCTTTGAAAGGTAGAAGGTGCATTACATAAACCAAAAGGCATACGTCTATAAGCAAAGGTACCGAAAGGGCAAGTAAAAGTGGTCTTTTCTTGATCCTCTTTCGATACTGGTGTTTGAGAGAAACCAGAGTAACCATCTAGAAAGCAAAAATGTGTATGTTTGGAGAATCTTTCTAGCATTTGATCAATAGAAGGCAAAGGGTAATGATCCTTTTTAGTAGCTTTATTTAATTTGCGGAAATCAATTACCATCCTATAGCCTATAACAATTCTTGGCGGGATCAATTCATCTTTATCATTAGGAACGACAGTAATGCATCCCTTCTTAGGGACACAATGGACAGGACTTACCCACTGACTATCAGCAACGGCATAAATTATACCTGCCTCCAGGAGCTTTAGTATTTCTTTTCTTACCACTTCTTTCATCTTAGTATTTAACCATCCTTGGTGATCAACAACCAGTTTAGCGTCTTTCTCCAATTTTATTTTGTGCTGGCATAGAGTGGGACTAATGCCCTTAAGATCATCAAGAGTATATCCAATAGCAGCACGGTACTTCTTCAGAGTTTTCAATAATTTCTCCTCTTCCTACTCTGAAAGGTTAGCACTAATAATAACAAGATATATCTTCTTTTCATCAAGATAAGCATATTTAAGAGTATCAGGTAGTGGTTTAAGCTCAAACACGGGATCACCCTTGGGTGGTGGAGGATCTCCTAGAATTTCAACAGGCAAGTTGTGTTTCAAAATAAGTCCCTGTTTAAAGAATACTTCATCTATCTCCCTTCTTTCATTCATAAACATATCATTTTCATGGTCTAGCAAATATTGTTCTAAAGGATCATTAGGAGGCACGGCAATAGAAGCAAGACCACTAATTTCATCTTTACTAGGAAATTCTTTAGCATGGGGTTGTCTATGAAATTTAGCAAAATTAAACTCATGAGACATATCCCCCAAACCAATAGTAAAAACATCCTTTTTGCAGTCCATCCTAGCATTAACAGTATTCAAGAAGGGTCTACCAAATATAATGGGACAAAAGTCATCTTGTGGGGAACCAAGAACAAGAAAATCAGCAAGATATTGAACTTTCCCACACAAGACTTCAACATCTCTAACAATCCCAACTGGTGAAATAGTATCTCTATTGGCAAGCTTAATTGTAACATTGATTTCTTCTATCTCAGCAGGTGCAATATCATGCATAATTTCTTTGTATAAGGAATGAGGTATTGAACTTGCACTAGCACCCACATCACATAAGCCATGATAACAATGATCTCCTATTTTAACAGAAATAACGGGCATGTCTACAACAGGTCTATGTTTATTTTTAGTATCGGGTCTAGCAATTCTAGAAGCTTCATCACAGAAGTAAATAACATGCCCATCAATATTATCAGCCAAGGGATCTTTAACCATAGCAATACTAGGTTCAACTTTAATTTTCTCAGGTGGTGTAGGTGTTCTAGTATTACTCTTACGATCCACAGTTGAAGCTTTAGCATGATCCTTTATCCTAACAGGGGAAAGGTGGTTTCTCAATATAGGTAGTAGGAACAATGGGATCATTATAAGTGATAGTCTTTTCTTCAACTTTAATAGGTGCAACTACTTTTACTTCAATGGGAGGATTATATTTAAACCACTTCTCCTTAGGGAGGTCAACATGAGTAGCAAATGATTCACAGAAAGAAGCTACTATCTCAGAGTCAAGTCCATATTTAGTGCTAAAGTCACAGAAAACATCGGTATCCATAAAAGATCTAACACAATCAAACTTAGGTGTCATACTTGACTCCTTACCTTTGTCGAGATCCCAACCTTCAGAGTTCGTTTAATTCTTTCCAATAAATCCCATATGAATTCAATAGTCTTCATCATAAAAGAACCAGTACAAGAAGTATTGAACATGGAGCGATTGTTTAGAGAAAGCCAAGCATAAATTTTTTGAATAATAATTTCTCTTGGGAGCTCATGATTGGGGCATGAATATAACATTGACTTAAGCCTCCCCAAGCTTGAGCGATGCTTTCTCCTTCGCGAGGCCAAAAATTATATATGTAATTACGATCACGATGAACCAGATGCATGGATAAAACTTCTGATGAAATTCCAATTTCAATCGGTTTTAGTTCCATGCTCCCATATCATCACATAGCCTAAACCATGTCAATGCCTCTCCCTTCAAATATAAATGGAAGACCTTCTTCTTGATAACATCCTCGGGCGTACCTGCAAGCTTAAATAATCCACAAACTTCATCCACATAGATTAGGTGCAAATCGGGATGCAATGTTCCATCTCCTGTAAAAGGATTAGCTAGCAGTTTCTCTATCATACCCGAAGGAATCTCAAAATAAACATTTTCAGTAGGTTCAGTAGGTTGAGGAGCAACTCTTTGCTCTACTGGTCGGGGTGAAGATACCCCGAACAAGCCCCTCAAAGGATTATGTTCCATAGTAACAAGTGACAGTAAATTTCAGCACACTATATAAATTTTTACTTACCAAAGGCGTTTCACTTCCCGGCAACGGCGCCAGAAAAGAGTCTTGATGACCCATGAGTGTAGGGGATCTATCGTAGTCCTTTCAATAAGTAAGAGTGTCGAGCCCAACAAGGAGCAGACGGAAATGACAAGTAGTTTTCAGTAAGGTATTCTCTGCAAGCACTGAAATTATCGGTAACAAATGGTTTTGTGATTAGGAAATTCGTAACGAGTAACAAGTAACAAAAGTAAATAAGGTGTAGCAAGGTGGCCCAATCCTTTTTGTAGCAAAGGACTGTTGGGGAACGTAGTAATTTCAAAATTTTCCTATGCACACGCAAGATCGTGGTGATGCATAGCAATAGGAGGGGGGAGTGTTGTCCACATACCCTCGTAGACCGATAGCGGAAGCGTTATGACAACGCGGTTGATGTAGTCATACGTCTTCACGATCCGACCGATCCAAGTACCGAACGTACGGCACCTCCGAGTTCAGCACACGTTCAGCTCGATGATGATCCCTGGACTCCGATCCAGTAGGGTTTCGGGGATGAGTTCCGTCAGCACGACGGCGTGGTGACGATGATGATGTTCTACCGACGCAGGGCTTCACCTAAGCACCGCAGCGATATGACCGTGGTGGAATATGGTGGAGGGGGGCACCGCACACAACTAAGGAACGATCACGAAGATCAACTTGTGTCTAGAGGTGCCCCCCTCCTCCATATATAAAGGGGGGAGGAGGGGGCCGGCCAAGGGGGTGGCACGCCCTAGGAGGGGGAAACCTACTCCAAGTAGGTTTGCCCCTCCCTTTCCTAGTCCAAGAAGGAGGGGGAAGGAAGGAGTGGGAGAGGGGAAAGGCAAGGGGGGCGCCCCCCCTTCCTTGTCCTATTCGGACTCAAGGGGAGGGGGCGCGCCTCTTGCCCTGGCTGGCCCCTCTCTCTCTCCACTAGGGCCCAACAAGGCCCATTAGTTCCCGAGGGGTTCCGGTAACCCTCCGGCACTCGAGTTTTCTCCGAAATCACCCGGAACACTTCCGGTGTCTGAATATAGTCGTCCAATATATCAATCTTTATGTCTTTACCATTTCGAGACACCTCGTCATGTCCGTGATCACATCCAGGACTCCGAACAACCTTTGGTACATCAAAACTTATAAACTCATAATAAAACTGTCATCGAAACCTTAAGCGTGCGGACCCTACAGGTTCGAGAACAATGTGGACATGACCGAGACACGTCTCCGGTCAATAACTAATAGCGGAACCTGGATTCTCATATTGGCTCCCACATATTCTACGAAGATCTTTATCGGTCAGACCGCATAACAACATACGTTGTTCCCTTTGTCATCGATATGTTACTTGCCCAAGATTCGATCGTCGGTATACAATACCTAGTTCAATCTCGTTACGGGCAAGTCTCTTTACTCGTTACGTAATGCATCATTCCGTAACTAACTCATTAGTTACATTGCTTGCAAGGCTTATAGTGATGTGTATTACCGAGAGGGCCCAGAGATACCTCTCCGACAATCGGAGTGACAAATCCTAATCTCGAAATACGCCAACCCAACATGTACCTTCGGAGACACCTGTAGAGCTCCTTTATAATCACCCAGTTACATTGTGATGTTTGGTAGCACACAAAGTGTTCCTCCGGTAAACGGGAGTTGCATAATCTCATAGTCATAGGAACATGTATAAGTCATGAAGAAAGCAATAGCAACATACTAAACGATCAAGTGCTAAGCTAACAGAACGGGTCAAGTCAATCACATCATTCTTCTAATGATGTGATCCCGTTAATAAAATGATAACTCATGTCTATGGTTAGGAAACTTAACCATCTTTGATTAATGAGCTAGTCAAGTAGAGGCATACTAGTGACACTATGTTTGTCTATGTATTCACACATGTATTATGTTTCCGGTTAATACAATTCTAGCATGAATAATAAACATTTATCATGAAATAAGGAAATAAATAATAACTTTATTATTGCCT
Source organism: Triticum dicoccoides (assembly GCF_002162155.2). NCBI lineage: Eukaryota > Viridiplantae > Streptophyta > Magnoliopsida > Poales > Poaceae > Triticum > Triticum dicoccoides. The sequence goes on along the minus strand of NC_041389.1, from coordinate 441,241,227 downwards.
CTAGGGCATATTTCCTTCAGTCTCCCACTTGCACTAGAGTCAATAATCTAGTTCACATCGCCATGTGATTTAACACCAATATTCACATCTGTATGTGATTAATACCCATAGTTCACATCGTCATGTGATCAACACCCAAAGGGTTTACTAGAGTCAATAATCTCGTTCACATCGTTATGTGATTAACACCCAAAGAGTACTAAGGTATGATCATGTTTTGCTTGTGAGAGAAGTTTAGTCAACGGGTCTGTCATATTCAGAGCCGTATGTATTTTGCAAATATTCTATGTCCACAATGCTCTGCACGGAGCTACTCTAGCTAATTGCTCCCACTTTCAATATGTATCCAGATTGAGACTTAGAGTCATCTGGATTGGTGTAAAAGCTTGCATCGTTGTAACTTTTTATGACGGGCTCTTTTATCACCTCCATAATTGAGAAACATCTCCTTAGTCCTCACTAAGGATATTCTTGACCGTTGTCCAGTGATCTACTCTTAGATCAAAATTGTATTCCTTTGTCACACTCAGAGCAAGGTATACAATAGGTCTGGTTCACAACATAGCATACTTTATAGAACCTATGACTGAGGCATAGGGAATGACTTTTCATTCTCTTTCTATTTTCTGCCGTGGTCGGGATTTGAGTCTTACTCAATTTCACACCTTGCAACACAGGCAAGAACTCCTTCTTTGACTGTTTCATTTTGAACTACTTCAAAATCATATCAAGGTATGTACTCATTGAAAAAACTTATCAAGTGTCTTGATCTATCTATATAGATCTTGATGCTCAATGTGTAAGCAGCTTCACCGAGGTCTTTCTTTGAAAAACTCCTTTCAAACACTCCTTCATGCTTTCTAGAAAATTCTACATCATTTCCAATTAATAATATGTCATTCACATATACTTATCAGAAAGGCTGTAGTGCTCCCACTCACTTTCTTGTAAATACAGGCCTTTCCAAAAGTCTGTATAAAACCATATGCTTTGATCAACTCATCAAAGCGTATATTCCAACTCCGAGATGCTTGCATCAGTCCATTGATGGATCGCTGGAGCTTGCACATTTTGTTAGCACCTTTAGGATTAACAAAACCTTCTGGTTGCATCATATACAACTCTTCTTTCAAAAATCCATTAAGGAATGCAGTTTTGACATCCATTTGCCAGATTTCATAAAATCTGGCAATTGCTAACATGATTCAGACAGACTTAAGCATCGATACGAGTGAGAAAATCTCATCGTATTCAACACCTTGAACTTGTCGAAAACCTTCCGCAACAAGTCGAGCTTAGTAGATAGTAACACTACTATCAGTGTTCGTTTTCCTCTTGAAGATCCATTTATTTTCTATGGCTTGTCGATCATCGGGCAAGTCAATCAAAGTCCACACTTTGTTTTCATACATGGATCCCATCTCAGATTTCATGGCCTCCAGGCATTTCGCGGAATCTGGGCTCATCATCGCTTCCTCATAGTTCGTAGGTTCATCATGGTCTAGTTACATGACTTCCAGAACAGGATTACTGTACCACTCTGGTGCGGATCTTACTGTGGTTGACCTACAAGGTTCTGTAGTAACTTGATCTGAAGTTTCATGATCATCATCATTAGCTTCCTCACTAATTGGTGTAGGAATCACTGAAACTGATTTCTGTGATGAACTACTTTCCAATAAAGGAGAAGGTACAATTACCTCATCAAGTTCTACTTTCCTCCCACTCACTTCTTTCAAGAGAAACTCCTTCTCCAGAAAGTTTCCGAATTTAGCGACAAACGTCTTGCCTTCGGATCTGTGATAGAAGGTGTACCCAACAGTCTCCTTTGGGTATCCTATGAAGACACATTTCTCCGATTTGGGTTCGAGCTTATCAGGTTGAAGCTTTTTTTACATAAGCATCGCAACTCCAAACTTTAAGAAACGACAGCTTAGGTTTATTACTAAACCATAGTCCATACGGTGTTGTCTCAACGGATTTAGATGGAGCCCTGTTTAAAGTGAATGCAGCTGTCTCTAATGCATAACCCCAAGACAATAGTGGTAAATTAGTAAGATACATCATAGATCGCACCATATCTAGTAAAGTACGATTACGACGTTCGGACACACCATTACGCTGTGGTGTTCCATGTGGCGTGAGCAGTGAAACTATTCCACATTGTTTCAACTAAAGGCCAAACTCGTAACTCAAATATTCGTCTCCATGATCAGATCGTAGAAAACTTTACTTTCTTGTTACGATGATTTTATACTTCACTCTGAAATTCTTTGAACCTTTCAATTGTTTCAGACTTATGTTTCATCAAGTAGATATACTCATATCTGCTCAAATCATCTGTGAAGGTCAGAAAATAATGATGCCTGCCACGAGCATCAACACTCATTGGACCGTATACATCGGTATGTATTATTTCCATCAAGTTAGTAGCTCGTTCCATTGTTCCGGAGAACGGAGTTTTAGTCATCTTTCCCAAAAGGCACGGTTCGCAAGCATCAAATGATTCATAACCAAATAATTCCGAAAATCCATCTTTATGGAGTTTCTTCATGCGCTTTACACCGATATGACCCAAACGGCAGTGCCACAAATAAGTTGCACTATCATTATTAACTTTGCATCTTTTGGCATCAATATTATGAATATGTGTATCACTACGATCGAGATCCAACAAACTATTTTCATTGGGTGTATGACCATCAAAGGTTTTATTCATTTAAACAGAACAACAATTATTCTCTAATTTTAAATGAGTAACCATATTGCAATAAACATGATCAAATCATATTCATGCTCAACGCAAACGCCAAATAACATGTATTTAGGTTCAACACTAATCCCGAAAGTATAGGGAGTGTGCGATGAAGATCATATCAATCTTGGAACCACTTCCAACACACATCGTCACTTCACCCTCAACTAGTTTCTGTTTATTCTGTAACTCCTGTTTTGAGTTACTAATCTTAGCAACTGAACAAGTATCAAATACTCAGGGGTTACTATAAACACCAGTAAGGTACACATCAATAACCTATATATCAAATATACCCTTGTTCAGTTTGCCATCCTTCTTATCCACCAAATATTCAGGGCATTTCCGCTTCTAGTGACCATTTCCTTTGCAGTATAATCACTCAGTTTCAGGCTTTGGTCCAGCTTTGGGCTTCATTGCGGGAGTGACAACTTGCTTGCCATTCTACTTGAAGTTCCCTTTCTTTTCCTTTGCCCTTTTCTTGAAACTAGTGGTCTTGTCAATCATCAACACTTGATGCTCTTTTATTGATTTCTACCTTCATTGATTTCAGCATCATGAAGAGCTAGGGAATCGTTTTCGTCATCCCTTGCATTATAGTTCATCACGAAGTTCCAGTAACTTGGTGATGGTGACTAGAGAACTCTGCCAATCACTATCTTATCTGGAAGATTAACTCCCACTTGATTCAAGCGATTGTAGTACTCAGACAATCTAAGCACTTGCTCACTAGTTGAGCAATTCTCCTCCATCTTTTAGCCATAGAACTTGTTGGAGACTTCATATTTCTCAACTCGGGTATTTGCTTGAAATATTAACTTCAACTCCTGGAACATCTCATATGGTCCATGACGTTCAAAACGTCTTTGAAGTCCCGATTCTAAGTCGTTTAGGCATGGTGCACTAAACTATCAAGTAGTCATCATATTGAGCTAGCCAAACGTTCATAACGTCTGCATCTGCTCCTGCAATAGGTCTGTCACCTAGCGGTGCATTAAGGACATAATTCTTCTATGCAGCAATCAGGATAAACCTCGGATCACGGATCCAATCTGCATCATTGCTACTAACATCTTTCAACACAATTTTCTCTAGGAACTTATCAAAATAAACATATGAAAGCAACAATGCAAGCTATTGATCTACAACATAATTTGCAAAATACTACCAGGACTAAGTTCATGATAAATTTAAGTTCAATTAATCATATTACTTAAGAACTCCCACTTAGACAGACATCTCTCTAGTCATCTAAGTGATCACGTGATCCAAATCAACTAAACCATGTCCGATCATCACGTGAGATGGAGTAGTTTTCAATGGTGAACATCACTATGTTGATCATATCTACTATATGATTCACGCTCGACCTTTCGGTCTCCATGTTCCGAGGCCATATCTGTATATGCTAGGCTCGTCAAGTTTAACCTGATTATTCCGCGTGTGCAAATCTTTTGCACCCATTGTATTTGAACGTAGAGCCTATCACACCCGATCATCACGTGGTGTCTCAGCACGAAGAACTTTCGCAAAAGTGCATACTCAAGAGAACACTTCTTGATAATTTAGTGAGAGATCATCTTAAAATGCTACCGTCAATCAAAGCAAGATAAGATGCATAAAGGATAAACATCACATGCAATCAATATAACTGATATGATATGGCCATCATCATCTTGTGCTTGTGATCTCCATCTCCGAAGCACCATCGTGATCACCATCGTCACCGGCGCGACACCTTGATCTCCATCGTAGCATCGTTGTCGTTACGCCATCTATTGCTTCTACGACTATTGCTACTACTTAGTGATAAAGTAAAGCAATTACAAGGCATTTGCATTTCATACAATAAAGCGACAACCATATGGCTCCTGCCAGTTGCGGATAACTTCGGTTACAAAACATGATCATCTCATACAATAAAATATAGCATCACGTCTTGACCATATCACATAACAACATGCCCTGCAAAAACAAGTTAGACATCCTCTAATTTGTTGTTGCAAATTTTACGTGGCTGCTACGGGCTGAGCAAGAACCGTTCTTACCTACGCATTAAAACCACAACGATAGTTCGTCAAGTTAGTGTTGTTTTAACCTTCGCAAGGACCGGGCGTAGCCACACTAGGTTCAACTAAAGTTGGAGAAACAGACACCCGCTAGTCACCTGTGTGCGAAGCACGGCGATAAAACCAGTCTCGCGTAAGCGTACGCGTAATGTCGGTCCGGGCCGCTTCATCCAAAAATACCGCTGAACCAAAGTATGACATGCTGGTAAGCAGTATGACTTGTATCGCCCACAACTCACTTGTGTTCTACACATGCATATAACATCTACGCATAAAACCAGGCTCGGATGCCACTGTTGGGGAACATAGTAATTTCAAAATTTTCCTACACACACACAAGATCATGGTGATGCATAGCAACAAGAGGGGGGAGTGTTTTCCACGTTGAAGGAAATATGCCCTAGAGGCAATAATAAAGTTATTATTTATTTCCTTATATCATGATAAATGTTTATTATTCATGCTAGAATTGTATTAACCGGAAACATAATACTTGTGTGAATACATAAACAAACAGAGTGTCACTAGTATGCCTCTACTTGACTAGCTCATTGATCAAAGATGGTTATGTTTCCTGACCATAGACATGTGTTGTCATTTGATTAACGGGGTCACATCATTAGGAGAATGATGTGATTGACTTGACCCATTTCGTTAGCTTAGCACTTGATCGTTTAGTATGTTTCTATTGCTTTCTTCATGACTTATACATGTTCCTATGACTATGAGATTATGCAACTCCCGTTTACCGGAGGAACACTTTGTGTGCTACCAAACATCACAACGTAACTGGGTGATTATAAAGGTGCTCTACAGGTGTCTCCAAAGGTACTTGTTGGGTTGGCGTATTTCGAGATTAGGATTTGTCACTCCGATTGTCGGAGAGGTATCTCTGAGCCCTCTCGGTAATGCACATCACTTAAGCCTTGCAAGCATTGCAACTAATGAGTTAGTTGTGAGATGATATATTACGGAACGAGTAAAGAGACTTGCCGGTAACGAGATTGAACTAGGTATTGAGATACCGACGATCGAATCTCGGGCAAGTAACATACCGATGACAAAGGGAACAACGTATGTTGTTATGCGGTTTGACCGATAAAGATCTTCGTAGAATATGTAGGAGCCAATATGAGCATCCAGGTTCCTCTATTGGTTATTGACCGGAAACAGTTCTAGGTCATGTCTACATAGTTCTCGAACCCGTAGGGTCCGCACGCTTAAAGTTACGATGACAGTTTTATTATGAGTTTATAAGTTTTGATGTACCGAAGGTTGTTCGGAGTCCCGGGTGTGATCACGTACTTGACGAGGAGTCTCGAAATGGTCGAGACATAAAGATTGATATATTGGACGACTATATTCGGACACCGGAAGTGTTCCGGGTGATTTCGGAGAAAACCGGAGTGCCGGAGGGGTTACCGGAACACCCCGGGGAAGTATTGGGCCTTAGTGGGCCTGAGGGGAGAGAGAGGGAAGCAGCCCAGGAGGTGGCGCGCCCCCTCCCATGGGGAGTGCGAATTGGACAAGGGGAGGGGGGCGCGGCCCCTCTTTCCCTCTCCCTCTCCCTCTCTTTCCTTCCCCCTTCCTCCTTCCTAGTTGGACTAGGAAAGGGGAGTCCTACTCCCACTAGGAGGAGGACTCCCCCCTCCTTGGTGCGCCCCCTAGGGCCGGCGGGCCTCCCCCCTTGCTCCTTTATATACGGGGGCAGGGGGGCACCCCATAACACACAAGTTGATCATCGTGATCGTTCCTTAGCTGTGTGCGGTGCCCCCCTCCACCATATTACACCTCGGTCATATCGTTGCGGTGCTTAGCCGAAGCCCTGCGTCGGTAGAACATCATCATCGTCACCACACCGTCGTGCTGACGGAACTCATCCCCGACACCCAGCTGGATCGGAGTCTGGCTATCGTCATCGAGCTGAACGTGTGTTGAACTCGGAGGTGCCGTACGTTCGGTGCTTGGATCGGTCGGATCGTGAAGACGTACAACTACATCAACCGCGTTGTCATAACGCTTCCGCTTACGGTCTACGAGGGTACGTGGACAACACTCTCCCCTCTCGTTGCTATGCATCACCATGATCTTGCGTGTGTGTAGGAATTTTTTTGAAATTACTATGTTCCCCTACAGTGGCATCCGAGCCAGGTTTTATGCGTAGATGTCATATGCACGAGTAGAACACAAGTGAGTTGTGGGCGATATAAGTCATACTGCTTACCAGCATGTCATACTTTGGTTCAGCGGTATTGTGAGATGAAGCGGCCTGGACCGACATTACGCGTACGCTTACGCGAGACTGGTTTCACCGTTATGAGCACTCGTGCTTAAAGGTGACTGGCGGGTGTCTGTCTCTCTCATTTTAGTTGAACCGAGTGTGGCTACGCCCGGTCCTTGAGAAGGTAAAACCAGCACCAACTTGACAAACTATCATTGTGGTTTTGATGCGTAGGTAAGAACGGTTCTTGCTAAGCCCATAGCAGCCATGTAAAATTTGCAACAACAAAGTAGAGGACGTCTAACTTGTTTTTGCAGGGCATGTTGTGATGTGATATGGTCAAGACGTGATGCTATATTTTATTGTATGAGATGATCATGTTTTGTAACCGAAGTTATCCGCAACTGGCAGGAGCCATATGGTTGTCGCTTTATTGTATGAAATGCAAATGCCCTGTAATTGCTTTACTTTATCACTAAGCGGTAGCAATAGTCGTAGAAGCAATAGATGGCGTAACGACAACGATGCTACGATGGAGATCAAGGTGTCGCGCCGGTGACGATGGTGATCATGATGGTGCTCCGGAGATGGAGATCACAAGCACAAGATGATGATGGCCATATCATATCACTTATATTGATTGCATGCGATGTTTATCTTTTATGCATCTTATCTTGCTTTGATTGACGGTAGCATTATAAGATGATCTCTCACTAAATTTCAAGATACAAGTGTTCTCCCTGAGTATGCACCGTTGCCAAAGTTCGTCGTGCCGAGACACCACGTGATGATCGGGTGTGATAAGCTCTACGTCCATCTACAATGGGTGCAAGCCAGTTTTGCACACGCGGAATACTCAGGTTAAACTTGACGAGCCTAGCATATGCAGATATGGCCTCGGAACACTGAGACCGAAAGGTCGAGCGTGAATCATATAGTGGATATGATCAACATAATGATGTTCACCATTGAAAACTACTCCATTTCACGTGATGATCGGTTATGGTTTAGCTGATTTGGATCACGTGATCACTTAAAGGATTAGAGAGATGTCTTTCTAAGTGGGAGTTCTTAAGTAATATGATTAATTGAACTTAAATTTATCATGAACTTATTACCTGATAGTATCTTGCTTGTCTATGTTGATTGTAGATAGATGGCCCGTGCTATTGTTCCGTTGAATTTGAATGCGTTCCTTAAGAAAGCAAAGTTGAAAGATGATGGTAGCAATTACACGGACTGGGTCCGTAACTTGAGGATTATCCTCATTGCTGCACAGAAGAATTACGTCCTGGAAACACCGCTGGGTGCCAGGCCTGTTGCAGGAGCAACACCAGATGCTGTGAACATCTGGCAGAGCAAAGCTGATGACTACTCGATAGTTCAGTGTGCGATGCTTTACGGCTTAGAACTGGGACTTCAACGACATTTTGAACGTCATGGAGCATATGAGATGTTCCAGGAGTTGAAGTTAATATTTCAAGCAAATGCCCGGATTGAGAGATATGAAGTCTCCAATAAGTTCTATAGCTGCAAGATGGAGGAGAATAGTTCTGTCAGTGAGCATATACTCAAGATGTCTGGGTATAATAATCACTTGATTCAACTGAGAGTTAATCTTCCGGATGATAGCGTCATTGACAGAATTCTCCAATCACTGCCACCAAGCTACAAAAGCTTTGTGTTGAACTATAATATGCAAGGGATGGAAAAGACAATTCCCGAGCTCTTCGCAATGCTAATGGCTGCGGAGGTAGAAATCAAGAAGGAGCATCAAGTGTTGATGGTCAACAAGACCACTAGTTTCAAGAAAAAGGGCAAAGGGAAGAAGAAGGGGAACTTCAAGAAGAACAGCAAGCAAGTTGCTGCTCAGGAGAAGAAACCCAAGTCTGGACCTAAGCCTGAAACTGAGTGCTTCTACTGCAAGCAAACTGGTCACTGGAAGCAGAACTGCCCCAAGTATTTGGCGGATAAGAAGGATGGCAAGGTGAACAAAGGTATATGTGATATACATGTTATTGATGTGTACCTTCCTAGAGCTCGCAGTAGCACCTGGGTATTTGATACTGGTTCTGTTGCTAATATTTACAACTCGAAACAGGGACTACAGATTAAGCGAACACTGGTCAAGGACGAGGTGACGATGCGCGTGGGAAATGGTTCCAAAGTCGATGTGATCGCGGTCGGCACGCTACCTCTACATCTACCTTCGGGATTAGTATTAGACCTAAATAATTGTTATTTGGTGCCAGCGTTGAGCATGAACATTATATCTGGATCTTGTTCGATGCGAGACGGTTATTCATTTAAATCAGAGAATAATGGTTGTTCTATTTATATGAGTAATATCTTTTATGGTCATGCACCCTTGAAGAGTGGTCTATTTTTGATGAATCTCGATAGTAGTGATACACATATTCATAATGTTGAAGCCAAAAGATGTAGAGTTGATAATGATAGTGCAACTTATTTGTGGCACTGCCGTTTAGGTCATATGTGTGTAAAGCGCATGAAGAAACTCCATATTGATGGACTTTTGGAACCACTTGATTATGAATCACTTGGTACTTGCGAACCGTGCCTTATGGGCAAGATGACTGAAACGCCGTTCTCCGGTACAATGGAGAGAGCAACAGATTTATTGGAAATCATACATACAGATGTATGTGGTCCAATGAATATTGAGGATCGTGGCGGATATCGTTATTTTCTCACCTTCACAGATGATTTAAGCAGATATGGATATATCTACTTAATGAAACATAAGTCTGAAACGTTTGAAAAGTTCAAAGAATTTCAGAGTGAAGTTGAAAATCATCGTAACAAGAAAATAAAGTTTCTACGATCTGATCGTGGAGGAGAATATTTGAGTTACGAGTTTGGTCTACATTTGAAACAAAGCGGAATAGTTTCACAACTCACGCCACCCGGAACACCACAACGTAATGGTGTGTCCAAACATCATAATCGTACTTTACTTGATATGGTGCAATCTATGATGTCTCTTACTGATTTACCGCTATCGTTTTGGGGTTACGCTTTAGAGACGGCCGCATTCACGTTAAATAGGGCACCATCAAAATCCGTTGATACGACGCCTTATGAACTGTGGTTTGGCAAGAAACCAAAGTTTCTAAAAGTTTGGGGCTGCGATGCTTATGTGAAAAAACTTCAACCTGATAAGCTCGAACCCAAATCGGGGAAATGTGTCTTCATAGGATACCCAAAGGAAACTGTTGGGTACACCTTCTATCACAGATCCGAAGGCAAGACATTCGTTGCTAAGAATGGATCCTTTCTAGAGAAGGAGTTTCTCTCTAAAGAAGTGAGTGGGAGGAAAGTAGAACTTGATGAGGTAACTGTACCTGCTCCCTTATTGGAAAGTAGCTCATCACAGAAATCTGCTGTGACACCTACACCAATTAGTGAGGAAGTTAATGATGATGATCATGGAACTTCAGATCAAGTTGTTACTGAACCTCGTAGATCAACCAGAATAAAATCCGCACCAGAGTGGTACGGTAATCCTGTTCTGGAAGTCGTTCTAGACCATGATGAACCTACGAACTATGAAGAAGCGATGGTGAGCCCAGATTCCGCAAAATGGCTTGAGGCCATGAAATCTGAGATGGGATCCATGTATGAGAACAAAGTGTGGATTTTGGTTGACTTGCCCAATGATCGGCAAGCAATTGAAAATAAATGGATCTTCAAGAAGAAGACTGACGCTGACGGTAATGTTACTGTCTACAAAGCTCGACTTGTCGCAAAAGGTTTTCGACAAGTTCAAGGAATTGACTACGATGAGACTTTCTCACCCTAGCAATGGTTAAGTCTGTCCGAATCATGTTAGCGATTGCCGCATTTTATGATTATGAAATATGGCAAATGGATGTCAAAACTGCATTCCTGAACGGGTTTCTGGAAGAAGAATTGTATATGAGGCAACCAGAAGGTTTTGTCGATCCAAAGGGAACTAACAAAGTGTGCAAGCTCCAGTGATCCATTTATGGACTGGTGCAAGCCTCTCGGAGTTGGAATAAACGCTTTGATAGTGTGATCAAAGCATTTGGTTTTGTACAGACTTTTGGAGAAGCCTGTATTTACAAGAAAGTGAGTGGGAGCTCTGTAGAATTTCTGATATTATATGTGGATGACATATTACTGATCGGAAATGATATAGAATTTCTGGATAGCATAAAGGGATACTTGAATAAGAGTTTTTCAATGAAAGACCTCGGTGAAGCTGCTTACATATTGGGCATTAAGATCTATAGAGATAGATCAAGACGCTTAATTAGACTTTCACAAAGCACATACGTTGACAAAGTTTTGAAGAAGTTCAAAATGGATCAAGCAAAGAAAGGGTTCTTGCCTGTGTTACAAGGTGTGAATTTGAGTAAGACTCAAAGCCCGACCACTGCAGAAGATAGAGAGAAGATGAAAGATGTTCCCTATGCTTCAGCCATAGGCTCTATCATGTATGCAATGTTGTGTTCCAGACCTGATGTGTGCCTTGCTATAAGTCTAGCAGGGAGGTACCAAAGTAATCCAGGAGTGGATCACTGGATAGCGGTCAAGAACATCCTGAAATACCTGAAAAGGACTAAGGATATGTTTCTCGTATATCGAGGTGACAAAGAGCTCATCGTAAATGGTTACATTGATGCAAGGTTTGACACTGATCCAGACGATTCTAAATCGCAAACCGGATACGTGTTTACATTGAACGGTGGAGCTGTCAGTTGGTGCAGTTCTAAACAAAGCGTCATGGCGGGATCTACGTGTGAAGCAGAGTACATAGCTGCTTCAGAAGCAGCAAATGAAGGAGTCTGGATGAAGGAGTTCATATCCGATCTAGGTGTCATACCTAGTGCATCGGGTCCAATGAAAATCTTTTGTGACAATACTGGAGAAATTGCCTTAGCAAAGGAATCCAGATTTCACAAGAGAACCAAGCACATCAAGAGACGCTTCAATTCCATCCAGGATCTAGTCCAGGTGGGAGACATAGAAATTTGCAAGATACATACAGATCTGAATGTTGCAGACCCGTTGACTAAGCCTCTTCCACGAGCAAAACATGATCAATACCAAGACTCCATGGGTGTTAGAATCATTATTGTGTAATCTAGATTATTGACTCTAGTGCAAGTGGGAGATTGAAGGAAATATGCCCTAGAGGCAATAATAAAGTTATTATTTATTTCCTTATATCATGATAAATGTTTATTATTCATGCTAGAATTGTATTAACCGGAAACATAATACTTTTGTGAATACATAAACAAACAGAGTGTCACTAGTATGCCTCTACTTGACTAGCTCATTGATCAAACATGGTTATGTTTCCTGACCGTAGACATGTGTTGTCATTTGATTAACGGGGCACATCATTAGGAGAATGATGTGATTGACTTGACCCATTCTGTTAGCTTAGCACTTGATCGTTTAGTATGTTGCTATTGCTTTCTTCATGACTTATACATGTTCCTATGACTATGAGATTATGCAACTCCCGTTTACCGGAGGAACACTTTGTGTGCTACCAAACATCACAACGTAACTGGGTGATTATAAAGGTGCTCTACAGGTGTCTCCAAAGGTACTTGTTGGGTTGGCGTATTTCGAGATTAGGATTTGTCACTCCGATTGTCGGAGAGGTATCTCTGGGCCCTCTCGGTAATGCACATCACTTAAGCCTTGCAAGCATTGCAACTAATGAGTTAGTTGTGAGATGATGTATTACGGAACGAGTAAAGAGACTTGCCGGTAACGAGATTGAACTAGGTATTGAGATACCGACGATTGAATCTCGGGCAAGTAACATACCGATAAGAAAGGGAACAACGTATGTTGTTATGCGGTTTGACCAATAAAGATCTTCGTAGAATATGTAGGAGCCAATATGAGCATCCAGGTTCCGCTATTGGTTATTGAACAGAAACAGTTCTAGTTCATGTCTACATAGTTCTCGAACCCGTAGGGTCCACACGCTTAAAGTTATGATGACAGTTTTATTATGAGTTTATAAGTTTTGATGTACCGAAGGTTGTTCGGAGTCCCGGATGTGAACACGGACTTGATGAGGAGTCTCAAAATGGTCGAGACATAAAGATTGATATATTGGACGACTATACTCGGACACCGGAAGTGTTCCGGGTGATTTCGAAGAAAATCGGAGTGCCAGAGGGGTTACCGGAACCCCCCGGGGAAGTATTGGCCCTTAGTGGTCCTGAGGGGAGAGAGAGGGTAGCAGCCGAGGAGGTGGCGCGCCCCCTCCCATGGGGAGTCCGAATTGGACAAGGGGAGGGGGGCGCGGCCCCACTTTCCCTCTCCCTCTCCCTCTCTTTCCTTCCCCCTTCCTCCTTCCTAGTTGGACTAGGTAAGGGGAGTCCTACTCCCACTAGGAGGAGGACTCCCCCCTCCTTGGCGCGCCCCCTAGGGCCGGCCGGCCTCCCCCTTGCTCCTTTATATACGGGGGCATGGGGGCACCCCATAACACACAAGTTGATCATCGTGATCATTCCTTAGCCGTGTGCGGTGCCCCCCTCCACCATATTCCACCTCGGTCATATCGTTGCGGTGCTTAGGCGAAGCCCTGCGTCGGTAGAACATCATCATCATCACCACGCCGTCGTGCTGACGGAACTCATCCCTGACACCCTGCTGGATCGGAGTCCGGGGATTGTCATCAAGCTGAACGTGTGCTGAACTCGGAGGTGCCGTACGTTTGGTGCTTGGATCGGTCGGATCGTGAAGACGTACGACTACATCAACCGCGTTGTCATAACGCTTCTGCTTACGGTCTACGAGGGTACGTGGACAACACTATCCCCTCTTGTTGCTATGCATCACCATGATCTTGCGTGTGTGTAGGAATTTTTTTGAAATTACTACGTTCCCCTACACACGTACCCTCGTGACCGATAGCGAAAGCGTTATGACAACGCGGTTGATGTAGTCGTACGTCTTCACGATCCGACCGATCCAAGTACCGAACATACGGCACCTCTGAGTCCAGCACACGTTCAGCTCGATGACGATCCCCGGACTCCGATCCAGAAGGGTGTCGGGGATGAGTTCCGTCAGCACGACGGCGTGGTGACAATGATGATGTTCTACCGACGCAGGGCTTCGCCTAAGCACCGCAATGATATGACCGAGGTGGAATATGGTGGAGGGAGGCATCGCACACGGCTAAGGAACGATCACGAAGATCAACTTCTGTCTAGAGGTGCCCCCCTCCTCCGTATATAAAAGGAGGAAGGAGGAGGGGGTCGGCCAAGGGGGTGGCGTGCCCTAGGAGGGGGAAACCTACTCCAAGTAGGTTTGCCCCTCCCTTTCCTAGTCCAAGAAGGAGGGGGAAGGAAGGAGTGGGAGAGGGGAAAGGTAAGGGGGCGCCCCCCTTCCTTGTCCTATTCGGACTCAAGGGGAGGGGGCGCGCCTCTTGCCCTGGCCAGCCCCTCTCTCTCCACTAGGGCCCAACAAGGCCCATTAGTTCCCGGGGGGGTCCGGTAACCCTCCGACACTCCGGTTTTCTCCGAAATCACCCGGAACACTTCTGGTGTCCGAATATAGTCGTCCAATATATCAATCTTTATGTCTCGATGATTTCGAGACTCCTCGTCATGTCCGTGATCACATCCGGGACTCCGAACAACCTTCGGTACATCAAAACTTATAAACTCATAATAAAACTGTCATCGAAACCTTAAGCGTGCGGACCCTACGGGTTCGAGAACAATGTAGACATGACCGAGACACGTCTCCGGTCAATAACCAATAGTGGAACCTGGATGCTCATATTGGCTCCCACATATTCTACGAAGATCTTTATCGGTCAGACCGCATAACAACATACGTTGTTCCCTTTGTCATCGGTATGTTACTTGCCTGAGATTCGATCGTTGGTATCCAATACCTAGTTCAATCTCGTTACCGGCAAGTCTCTTTACTCGTTACGGAATGCATCATTCCGTAACTAACTCATTAGCTACATTGCTTGCAAGGCTTATAGTAATGTGCATTACCGAGAGGGCCCAGAGATACCTCTCCGGCAATCGGAGTGACAAATCCTAATCTCGAAATACGCCAACCCAGCATGTACCTTTGGAGACACCTGTAGAGCTCCTTTATAATCACCCAGTTACGTTGTGATGTTTGGTAGCACATAAAGTGTTCCTCCGGTAAACGGGAGTTGCATAATCTCATAGTCATAGGAACATGTATAAGTCATGAAGAAAGCAATAGCAACATACTAAACGATCAAGTGCTAAGCTAACGGAACGGGTCAAGTCGATCACATCATTCTTCTAATGATGTGATCCCATTAATCAAATGATAACTCATGTCTATGGTTAGGAAACTTAACCATCTTTGATTAACGAGCTAGTCAAGTAGAGGCATACTAGTGACACTATGTTTGTCTATGTATTCACACATGTATTATGTTTCCGGTTAATACAATTCTAGCATGAATAATAAACATTTATCATGAAATAAGGAAATAAATAATAACTTTATTATTGCCTCTAGGGCATATTTCCTTCAAGGACAAGCCTGGACAAATTCTTATATGAAGGAAAACGCTCCCGAGGACACATGGGAATTAGCATCAAGCTAGTTTTCATCACGCTCATATGATTCGCGTTCGTTACTTTGATAATTTGATATGTGGGTAGACCGGTGCTTGGGTACTGCCCTTTCTTGGACAAGCATCCCACTATGATTAACCCCTATTGCAAGCATCCGCAACTACAAAAGAAGTATTAAGGTAAACCTAACCATAGCATGAAACATGTGGATCCAAATCAGCCCCTTACAAAGCAACTCACAAACTAGGGTTTAAGCTTCTATCACTCTAGCAACCCATCATCTACTTATTACTTCCCAATGCCTTCCTCTAGGCCCAAATGATGGTGAAGTGTCATGTAGTTGACATTCACATAACACCACTAGAGGAGAGACAACATACATCTCATCAAAATATCGAACGAATACCAAATTCACATGACTACTTATAGCAAGACTTCTCCCATGTCCTCAGGAACAAATATAACTACTCACAAATCATATTCAGGTTCATAATCGGAGGGGTATTAATATGCATATAGGATCTGAACATATGATCTTCCACCGAATAAAACAACTAGCATCAACTACAAGGAGTAGTCAACACTACTAGTGACCCACAGGTACCAATCTGAGGTTTTGGGACAAAGCTTGGATACAAGAGATGAACTAGGGTTTGAGAGGAGATGGTGCTAGTGAAGATGTTGATGAATATTGACCCCCTCCCGCTGAGAGGATCGATGGTGATGATTTCCCCCTGTCGGAGGGATGTTTCCCCAGCAGAGCAGCTCCGCCAGAGCCCTAGATTGGTTCCGCCAAGGTTTCGCCTCGTGGTGGCGGTGTCTCGTCCCGAAAGCTTGCTTATGATTTTTTCCAGGGTAAATGTGACGCCCGGGTAATCAAGCTACAGTAACCCTGCGCTAATGATGCCACGTCACCTAGGTTACTGTTGGTAAACTCGCGTTAGTTCAAAACGATTCAAATTCAAATTTAAAATATAGGCAAACAACAAAAGTTTTTCAAAATTTAAAACAAAAATGTTCGGGAGATGCCATATTTTACAAAAGTCAATATGGTGTAATAGACACAATTTTATAAAATGTCTAAATAATTTAAATTGATTTAAAACAGAAAAGTAAATAAATAAAAGAAAAGAAAACAAGACTAAAACAAAACTAAAGAGAAGAAACCCCCCCGGGGCTCCGGCCCAGCAGGCAACCGGCCCAACTGGGCCACGACCTGCCAGGCCGGCCCAAATCCCCACCGGCCCCAACCGGCCCACCCCGTGCCCCATAACCTCCCCCCCCCCACTCCCCCACGGA
>NC_041389.1:441223581-441223893 GCF_002162155.2 Triticum dicoccoides | reverse complement strand
AAAACAAAAGAGAAGAAACCCCCCCGGGGCTCCGGCCCAGCAGGCAACCGGCCCAACTGGGCCACGACCTGCCAGGCCGGCCCAAATCCCCACCGGCCCCAACCGGCCCACCCCGTGCCCCATAACCTTCCCCCCACTCCCCCACGGACCCACCGACACTCCCTCGCACCCCCTCGCAAAATATCTCTCCCCCTCTCCCCCGATTGGATCGGGATCGAGGGAGGAGGCCCTCGCCGCCGCCCGGACCGAGCCGACGCCACCCGGAGCTCGCCGCCACCTCACCGGGCTCCTTCCCCTCCGGCGCTCGTCCCC
>NC_041389.1:441209961-441223571 GCF_002162155.2 Triticum dicoccoides | reverse complement strand
TGCTTGACCGTGCCGCCCCGTTCCTCCCCGTCGCTGCTACCCCCGCCGTGGACTGGCCCTAGCTCGCCGGCGCCCTGTCTTTCCTGCCCGCAACCGCTCGTGCCTCGTCCCGGCCGTATGGCTCGACCACGGCCATTCCCCCTTTGGCCCTCGGCCTCGTCTGACGGCCCACCCCTCCGCAGCTGCTCGCCGGCCACTGCTCCGGCCGCCTGGCCGGCGCCGTCGCCACCGGCGCCCCGCATCGCTTTGTTGGGCTGCGCCCGCAGGCCCAGCGCCCATGCCCGTTCGGGCGAGCGCCCGCACCCGCGCCCGTTTAGCCTCATGGGCCACTGACCACAGGGGCCCACGCCCCAGAACGTTAAAAAAACGAGAATTAAAAATAAAAATAATAAATAAAAATAAAAATGATTTAATAAAATTAATTATTAATTAATTAATTATCTAATGAATTAATTAATTTAATTAATCTGGTTTAATTAATTTGATTAACTAGTTAGGTTAATTAAATAGTAATTAAATTAACTAATCTGTAATTAACCTAAACAGTGTATGACAGGTAGGTCCCACTGGACCCACCTGTCAGGTTGACCAAGTCAACTCTGTTGACTGCTCATGTCAGCATGACATCATGCTGATGTCATTAATCTGTTTTCCGAATTAATTAAATAATTAATTAAATTCCAGAAATTAATAAAATCTTTAGAAAATCATATCTTTTAATCCGTAACTCGGATTA
This sequence comes from Triticum dicoccoides, assembly GCF_002162155.2. Lineage (NCBI taxonomy): Eukaryota > Viridiplantae > Streptophyta > Magnoliopsida > Poales > Poaceae > Triticum > Triticum dicoccoides. The sequence continues at coordinate 441,222,835 of NC_041389.1, read as the reverse complement.
AAATATTTTCAACATGAAAGTTGCTCAGAACGACGAGACGAACCCGGATATGCAACCCGTTCGTCCACCACACACCCCTAACATATCAAACCCGCCACTTTCCCCCTCCGGTTCATCTATCAAAAAACACGGAACACCGGGAATACTTTCCCGGATGTTTCCCCCCTTAACCGGTACCACCTCATACCACGTTAGGGCACGCCTAGCATCGTTACTGGTCTTGTCTTGCATCGATATGCATCTGTTTACATGGTATTCATTGTTTCTTCCCCCTCTTCTCTCCGGTAGACTACGAGACCGACGCTGCTGCTGCCCAGTTCGACTACGGAGTTGACGACCTCTCTCTCTTGCCAGAGCAACCAGGCAAGCCCCCCCCCCCCTTGATCACCAGATATCGCCTATTCTACTCTATACTGCTTGCATTAGAGTAGTGTAGCATGTTACTGCTCTCAGTTATACCTATCCTGATGCATAGCCTGTCCTTGATACTACTGTTGTTACCTTTACCTGCAATCCTATATGCTTAGTATAGGATGCTAGTATATTCATCTGTGGCCCTACATTCTTGTCCGTCAGCCGTGCTATACTATCGGGCCATGATCACTCGGGAGGTGATCACGGGTATATACTATATACTTTATACATGATACATGTGGAGACTAAAGTCGGGTCGGCTGGTGGAGCACCCGCGAGTGGATCTTTGTGGCGGAGCGACAGGGCAGGTTGAGACCGCCTAGGAGAGAGGTGGGCCTGGCCCTGTTCGGCGTTCGCGGATACTTAACACGCTTAATGAGATCTTGGTATTTGATCTGAGTTGGCTACGAGCCTATACGCACTAACCAACTACATGGGAAAGATATGGGCACTCGGCGTCGTGGTATCAGCCGAAGCACTTCGTGACGCCAGCGACTGAGTGGCGCGCGCCGGATTGGAACGTAAGCCTGCTCTTGTATTAAGGGGGCTAGTTCTGCTTTCGGCCGCGTACGCAACATGCAGGTGTGCTATGGGCGATGGGCCCAGACCCCTGTGCGCTTAGGTTTAGACCGGCGTGCTGGCCTCTCTGTTGAGCCTAGGTGGGGCTGCGACGTGTTGATCTTTCGCGGCCGGGCATGACCCGGGAAAGTGTGTCCGGCCAAATGGGATCAAGCGTGTTGGGTAAGTTGGTGCACCCCTGCAGGGAAGTTAATCTATTCGAATAGCCGTGATCCTCGGTAACAGGACGACTTGGAGTTGTACCTTGACCTTATGACAACTAGAACCGGATACTTAATAAAACACACCCTTCCAAGTGCCAGATACAACCGGTGGTCGCTCTCCCTCAGGGATATGAGGAGGGGATCGCCGGGTAGGATTATTGCTATGTGATGTTACTTGGAGGACTTCAACCTACCCTCTTCTACCTGTTGCAAGACGGAGGTGACCAGAAGCGTAGTCTTCGATAAGACTAGCTATCCCCCTCTTATTCTGGCATTTCTGCAGTTCAGTCCACTGATATGGCCCTTTACACATATATCCATGCATATGTAGTGTAGATCCTTGCTTGCGAGTACTTTGGATGAGTACTCACGGTTGCTTTCTCCCCCTTTTTCCCCCTTTCCTTTCTTTCTGGTTGTCGCAACCAGATTCTGGAGCCCTGGAGCCAGACGCCACCGTCGGCGATGACTCCTACTACACCGGAGGTGCCCACTACTACGTGCTGCCCGCTGACGACGACCATGAGTAGTTTAGGAGGATCCGAGGCAAGAGGCCTGCGCCTCTTTCGATCTGTATCCCAGTTTGTGCTAGCCTTCTTAAGGCAAACTTGTTTAACTTATGTCTGTACTCAGATATTGTTGCTTCCGCTGACTCGTCTATGATCGAGCACTTGTATTCGAGCCCTCGAGGCCCCTGGCTTGTATTATGATGCTTGTATGACTTATTTATTTTTTAGAGTTGTGTTGTGATATCTTCCCCTGAGTCCCTGATCTTGATCGTACACATTTGCGTGCATGATTAGTGTACGATTGAATCGGGGGCGTCACAGTAAAAGACTTCATATAGCAGAAGATGGGCACCGAAGGCCTGCCAGGTGGCCCACGAGGCAGGGGCACACCCAGGGGGTAGGGCGTGCCCCCCACCCTTGTGGATGGTGGGTGCCCCCCTCTGGTATTTTCTTCGCTCAGTATTTTTTATTAATTCCAAAAATAACTTCCGTGGAGTTTCAGGACTTTTGGAGTTGTGCAGAATAGGTCTCTAATATTTGCTCCTTTTCTAGCCTAGAATTCCAGCTGTCGGCATTCTCCCTCGTCATGTAAACCTTGTAAAATAAGAGAGAATAGGCATAAGTATTGTGACATAACGTGTAATAACAGCCCATAATGCAATAAATATCGATATAAAAGCATGATGCAAAATGGACGTATCGTTGACCTACAAGGTTCAGTAGTAACTTGATCTGAAGGTTCATGATCATCGTCATTAGCTTCCTCTCTAGTTGGTGTAGGCATCACGGCAACGGATTTCTTGGATGAGCTACTTTCCAAATTGAGAGAAGGTACAATTACCTCATAAAGTTCTACTTTCCTCCCACTCACTTCTTTCGAGAGAAACTCCTTCTATAGAAAGGTTCCATTCTTAGCAACAAAGATTTTGCCTTCGGATCTCTGGTAGAAGGTGTACCCAATTGTTTCCTTAGGGTATCCTATGAACACACACTTCTGCGAATTGTGTTCGAGCTTATCAGGCTGAAGCCTTTTGACATAAGCGTCGCATCCCCAAACTTTAAGAAACGAAAGCTTAGGTTTATTGCCAAACCACAGTTCATACGGTGTCGTCTCAACAGATTTTGACGGTGCCCTATTTAATGTGAATGCAGCTGTCTCTAATGCATAACCCCAAAACGATAGTGGTAAATCGGTAATAGACATCATAGATCGCACCATATCTAATAAATTATGGTTACAACGTTCAGACACACCATTACGCTATGGTGTTCCAGGTGGCGTGAGCTGTGAAATTATTCCACATTGTTTTAAATAAAGGCCAAACTCATAACTCAAATATTCACCTCCATGATCAGATCATAGAAATTTTATTTTCTTGTTACGATGATTCTCCACTTCACTCTAAAATTCTTTGAACATTTCAAATGTTTTAGACTTGTGTTTCATTAAGTAGATATACCCATATCTGCTCAAAACATATGTGAAGGTCAGAAAATAATGATACCCACCACAAGCCTCAACACTCATCGGACCGCATACATCAGTATGTATTATTTCCAATAAGTCATTGGCTCGCTCCATTGTTCCAGAGAATGGAGTTTTAGTCATCTTGCCATTGAGGCATGGTTCGCAAGTATCAAATGATTCATAATCAAGTGATTCCAAAAGTCCATCTACATGGAGTTTCTTCATGCGCTTTACACCAATATGACCTAAATGGCAGTGCCACAAATATGTTGCACTATCATTATCAACTTTTCATCTTTTGGCATCAATATTATGAATATGTGTATCACCACAACCGATGTTCAACAGAAATAGACCACTCTTCAAGGGTGTGATGTCTACTACACAACCTTCTTCTTGTAGACGTTGTTGGGCCTGCAAGTGCACAGGTTTGTACGACAGTAGAAAATTTCCCTCATGTGGATGACCTAAGGTTTATCAATCCGTGGGAGGCGTGGGATGAAGATGGTCTCTCTCAAACAACCCTGTAACCAAATAACAGAAAGTCTCTTGTGTCCCCAACACACCCAATACAATGGTAAATTGTATAGGTGCACTAGTTCGGCGAAGAGATGGTGATACAAGTGCAATACTGATGGTATATATAGGTATTTTTAATCTGAAAATATAAAAACAGCAAGGTAACCAATGATAAAAGTGAGCACAAACGGTATTGCAATGGTAGGAAACAAGGCATGGGGTTCATACTTTCACTAGTGCAAGTTCTCTCAACAATAATAACATAATTAAATCATATAACTATCCCTCAACATGCAACAAAGAGTCACTCCAAAGCCACTAATAGCGGAGAACAACCAAAGAGATTATGGTAGGGTACGAAACCACCTCAAAGTTATCCTTTCTGTTCTATCTATTCAAGAGTCCGTAGTAAAATAACATGAAGCTATTCCTTCCGTTAAATCTATCATAGAGTTCATACTAGAATAACACCTTAAGACACAAATCAACCAAAACCCTAATGTCACCTAGATACTCCATTGTCACCTCAAGTATCCGTGGGCATGATTATACGTTATGCATCACACAATCTCAGATCCATCTATTCAACCAACACAAAGTACTTCAAAGAGTGCCCCAAAGTTTCTACCAGAGAGTCAAGACGAAAATGTGTGCCAACCCCTATGCATAAGTTCATTGAACCCACAAGTTGATCACCAAAACATACATCAAGTAGATCACGTGAATATCCCATTGTCACCACAGATAAGCACAGCAAGACATACATCAAGTGTTCTCAAATCCTTAAAGACTCAATCCGATAAGATAACTTCAAAGGGAAAACTCAATCCATTACAAGAGAGTAGAGGGGGAGAAACATCATAAGATCCAACTATAATAGCAAAGCTCGCGATACATCAAGATCGTGCCATAGAGAGAACACGAGAGAGAGAGAGATCAAACACATAGTTGTTGGTACATACCCTCAGCCCCGAGGGTGAACTACTCCCTCCTTGTCATGGAGAGCATCGGGATGATGAAGATGGCCACCGGTGAGGGATTCCCCCTCCGGCAGGATACCGGAACAGGCTCCCAAGAGGTTTTTGGTGGCTACAGAGGCTTGCGGCGGTGGAACTCCCGATCTATCTTCGTATTCGATAGTTTTAGGGTATAAGGGAATATATAGGCGAAAGAAGTCGGTCGGGGAAGGCTCGAGGGGCCCACAAGACAGGGGGGCGCGCCCAGGGGGTGGGCGCGCTCTCCTATCTCCTGGCCTCCTCGAATCTTCCCTGGCTTGTACTCCAAGTCTCCCGGATCATGTTCGTTCCAAAAATCACGCTCCCGAAGGTTTCATTCCTTTTGGACTCCGTTTGATATTCCTTTTCTTTGAAATACTGAAACAAGCAATAAAACAGCAATATGGGCTGGGCCTCCGGTTAATAGGTTAGTCCCAAAAGTAATATAAAAGTGTATAATAAAGCCCGTAATCATTCAAAACAGATAATAAAATAGCATGAATGCTTCATAAATTATAGATACGTTGGAAACGTATCAGCATCCCCAAGCTTAATTCCTGCTCATCCTCGAGTAGGTAAATGATAAAAGAAAGAATTTATGAAGTGTGAATGCTAGCAGGTGCACAAGTTTGATCAAAGATAATTTCAATCACCTTTTCTAGCATGATTATATGTCATAACAGTAGTTCATCTCATAAAACTTCTCACGAACAAGTAACAAACAATTCACATGTTAAAGCATAGACCATAAACTTTCTTGAAAACTAGCAAACTATGTTCTCAGTCATCAAACAATTGCAATTCATCTTATTTTCAGGAAGGGTCTATGTCAGAGCTTTGATTTAGCAAACTTCACATACTCAACTATCATATAGTCTTCCACAATTGCTAACACTCACGCAATACTAATGGTTATGGAGTTTTAATCGGACACTGAGAAAGATAGGGGCTTATAGTGTTGCCTCCCAACGTATTCACCTTTGGGTGATGTCAACAACAATAGTTCATGCTAACTTACATCCAATTGGATATATATATCAGGATCTTTCCAACACGAGGTGCTTGCCAAAGGATAAAATGAAAAAGCGAAAGGTGAAGATCATCTTGACTCTTGCATAAAGTAAAAGACATAAAGTAAAAGATAGGCCCTTCGCAGAGGGAAGCAGAGGTTGTCATGCACTTTTATGGTTGGATGCACAAAATCTTAATGCAAAAGAACGTCACTTTATATTGCCACTTGTATATGGAACTTTATTATGCAGTCCGTCGCTTTTATTACTTCCATAATGGATCGTATAAAGCTTATTTTATTCACACTAATAGATCATACAAATTTAGAGAGCAATTTTTATTGCATGCACCGATGACAACTTACTTGAAGGATCTTACTCAATCCATAGGTAGGTATGGTGGACTCTCATGGCAAAAACTAGGTTTAAGGATATTTGGAAGCACAAGTAGTGTCTCTACTTGGTGCAAGGAATTTTGGCTAGCATGAGGGGGAAAGGCAAGCTCAACATGTTTGAATGATCCATGACAATATACTTTAACTGAGATGCGAGAAAACATAACCCATTACGTTGTCTTCCTTGTCCAACATCAACTCTTTAGCATGTCATACTTAATGAGTGCTCACAATTATAAAATATGTCTAATACAATATATTTATATGTGAAATCTCTCTTCTTTCAATATTATTTCCTGAATTGTTCAAATGACCAATACAATGCTTGCTAACCTTCAATAAATTTACAATCTCTACTTCTTAGATGTGAAGTCATTAATCACCATGGGATAAGCACATGAAACATATATAATTTCAGATTTATGACATTCAACTCAATCAACCATTTACTCATAGGATATAAGTGAAGCACACGAGTAAATGACAAACTACTCCAACAAGATATAAGTGAAGATCAATGAGTAGCTAAATAATTATGTAACTATGTGAAGACTCTCTCTCATTTAATAATTTCAGACCTTGGTATTTTATTCAAACAGCAAGCAAAAGGAAATAAAATTACATTGCAAGGATAGCACAACTCATGTGAAGAAGCAAAAACTTAGGCTCAACCGATACTAACCGATAGTTGTTGAAGAAGAAAGGTGGGATGCCTAATGGGGCATCCCCAAGCTCAGATGCTTGAGACTTCTTGAAATATTATCTTGGGGTGCCTTGGGCATACCCAAGCTTGAACTTTTGAGTCTCCTTAATTCCTCTCATATCATGGTTTCTCTTTTTATCAAAAGCTTCATCCACACCAAACTCAACAAGAACTCGTGAGATAGGTTAGTATAAACCAATGCAAAACCTTATCATTTTCTACTATGACAAATCACTAAAATTATTATTCAATATTGCATACTAAATGCCTCTGCATAATTAATACTCCTATCCTCAAATAGAATCATTAAACAAGAAAACATATGCAAACAATGCAACCATAACAGCAATCTGCCAAAACAGTATAGTCTGTAAATAATGCAAGATTCATCATACTTCCCTAACTCCAAAAATTATGAGAAAAATACTATTCTGTATAAGATTTATCAGATCTCATTATGCAGAACGTTTCAACATTATATCATGCTCTGACTTTTCTAGGGAATTTTTGCAACAGCGGTAAACTTTCTGTTTTCAAACAGCAACATGTATACTAGCAAAATAAGCATGGCAAAGGCTATCCTTGACATTTTTATTGAAACTAAAGATGCAAAATATTATTCTAAATAACAGCAAGCAAATACTAACAATATAAAATGACACTCCAAGCAAAACACATATCATGTGGCGAATAAAAATATAGCTCCAAGTAAAGTTACCGATGAACAAAGACGAAAGAGAGGATGCCATCCGGGGCATCCCCAAGCTTAGGCTCTTGGTTGTCCTTGAATATTACCTTGAGGTGCCTTGGGAATCCCCAAGCTTAGGTTCTTGCCACTCCTTATTCCATAGTCCATCGACTCTTTACCCAAAACTTGAAGACTTCACAACACAAAACACAAAAGAAAACTCGTAAGCTCCGTTAATATAAGAAAATAAAACCACCACTTAGGTACTGTAATTAACTCATTCTAAATTTATATTTATGTAATATCTACTGTATTCCAACTTATCTATGGTTCATACCCTCCGAACTACTCATAGATTCATCAAAATAAGCAAACAACACATAGAAAACAGAATCTGTCAAAAACAGAACATCCTGTAGTAATCTGTATCAAACCTATACTTCTGGAACTCCAAAACTCCTACCAAATTAGGAAGTCCTAAGAAATTCGTGTACCAATCCAGAGAAGAACGAATCAGATCAAAAGCACGTTTCTGTGAATTATCAAAACTAATTTACTGGGTGCAAAAGTTTCTGATTTCAACAGGATCAACACAACTATCACCGTAAGCTATCCTAAAGGTCTTACTTGGCACTTTATTGAAACAAAAGCTATAAAACATGATTACTAAAGTAGCATAATCATGTGAACAGACAAAAACAATAAGGGTAAATATTGTGTTGTCTCCCAACAAGCACTTTTCTTTAATGTCTTTCTAGTTAGGCATGATGATGACAATGATGCTCACATAAAAGATAAGAATTGAAACATAACGGGAGCATAATGAAGCATATGACTAGCACATTTAAGTCTAACCCACTTCCTATGCACCCACTTCCTATGCACCCTATAAAAACAGCAAGGTAACCAATGATAAAAGTGAGCACAAACGGTATTGCAATGGTAGGAAACAAGGCATAGAGTTCATACTTTCACTAGTGCAAGTTCTCTCAACAATAATAACATAATTGGATCATATAACTATCCCTCAACATGCAACAAAGAGTCACTCCAAAGCCACTAATAGCGGAGAACAAACGAAGAGATTATGGTGGGGTACGAAACCACCTCAAAGTTATCCTTTCTGTTCTATCTATTCAAGAGTCCGTAGTAAAATAACATGAAGCTATTCTTTCCGTTCAATCTATCATAGAGTTCATACTAGAATAACACCTTAAGACACAAATCAACCAAAACCCTAATGACACCTAGATACTCCATTGTCACCTCAAGTATCTGTGGGCATGATTATACGATATGCATCACACAATCTCAGATTCATCTATTCAACCAACACAAAGTACTTCAAAGAGTGCCCCAAAGTTTCTACCAGAGAGTCAAGACAAAAACGTGTGCCAACCCCTGTGCATAAGTTCATTGAACCTGCAAGTTGATCACCAAAACATACATCAAGTAGATCACGTGAATATCCCATTGTCACCACAGATAAGCACGACAAGACATACATCAAGTGTTCTCAAATCCTTAAAGACTCAATCCGATAAGATAACTTCAAAGGGAAAACTCAATCCATTACAAGAGAGTAGAGGGGGAGAAACATCATAAGATTAAACTATAATAGCAAAGCTCGCGATATATCAAGATCGTGCCATAGAGAGAACACGAGGGAGAGAGATCAGACACATAGCTACTGGTACATACCCTCAGCCCCGAGGGTGAACTACTCCCTCCTCGTCATGGAGAGCACCGGGATGATGAAGATGGCCACCGGTGAGGGATTCCCCCTCCGGCAGGGTACCGGAACGGGCTCTCGAGAGGTTTTTGGTGGCTATAGAGGCTTGCGGTGGCGGAACTCCCGATCTATCTTCGTATTCGATGATTTTAGGGTATAAGGGAATATATAGGTGAAAGAAGTCGGTCGGGGAAGGCTCAAGGGGCCCACAAGACAGGGGGACGCGCCCAGGGGGTGGGCGCGCCCTCCTATCTCCTGGCCTCCTCGAAGCTTCCCTGGCTTGTACTCCAAGTCTCCCGGATCATGTTCGTTCCAAAAATCACACTCCTGAAGGTTTCATTCCGTTTGGACTCCATTTGATATTCCTTTTCTTCGAAATACTGAAACAAGTAATAAAACAACAATATGGGTTGGGCCTCCGGTTAATAGGTTAGTCCCAAAATTAATATAAAAGTGTATAATAAAGCTCATAATCATTCAAAACAGATAATAAAATAGCATGAATGCTTCATAAATTATAGATACGTTGGAGATGTATCAGGGTGCATGACCATAAAAGATATTACTCATATGAATAGAACAATCACTATTCTCTGATTTAAATGAATAACCATATCGCAATAAACAAGATCCAGATATAATGTTCACGATCAATGCTGGCACCAAATAACAATTATTTAGGTCTAAAACTAATCTCGAAGGTAGATGTAGAGGTAGCGTGCCGACGGCGATCACATCGACCTTGGAACCATTCCCGACATGCATCGTCACCTCGTCCTTAGCCAATCTTCGTTTAATCCATGGTCCCTATTTCGAGTTACAAATATGAGCAATCGAACCGGTATCAAATACCCATGCACTACTATGAGCATTAGTAAGGTAGACACCAATAACATGTATATCAAATATACCTTTGTTCACTTTGTCATCCTTCTTATCCGCCAAATACTTGGGGCAGTTCCGCTTCCAATAATCAGTCCCTTTGCAATAGAAGCACTCAGTTTCAAGCTTGGGTCCAGCTTTGGGCTTCTTCCCGGGAGTGGCAACTTGCTTGCCATTCTTCTTGAAGTTCCCCTTATTCCCCTTGCCCTTTTTCTTGAAACTAGTGGTCTTGTTAACCATAAACACTTGATGCTCCTTCTTGATTTCTACCTCCGCACCTTTGAGCATTGCGAAGAGCTCGGGAATAGTCTTTTCCATCCCTTGCATATTATAGTCCATCACGAAGCCTTTGTAGCTTGGTGGCAGTGATTGTAGAACTCTGTCAATAACACAATCATCTGGAAGATGAACTCCCAGCTGAGTCGGGTGATTATTATATCCAGACATTCTGAGTATGTGTTCACTGACAAAACTGTTCTCCTCCATCTTGCATCTATAAAACTTGTTGGAGACTTCATATATCTCAACTCGGGCATTTGCTTGAAATATTAACTTCAACTTCTGGAACATCTCATATGGTCCATGACGTTCAAAACTTCTTTGAAGTCCCGATTCTAAGTCGTAAAGCATGGCACACTAAACTATCGAGTAGTCATCATATCGAGCTCGCCAGACGTTCATAACATCATCATCTGCTCCTGCAGCAGGCCTTTCACCTAGCGGTGCATCAAGGACATAATTCTTCTGTGCAGCAATGAGGATAATCCTCAAGTTATGGACCCAGTCCATGTAGTTGCTACCATCATCTTTCAACTTAGCTTTCTCTAGGAACACATTAAAATTCAAGGGAATGGTAGCACGGGCCATTGACCTACAAGATAGATATGCAAAAACTATCAGGACTAAGTTCATGATAAATTAAGTTCAATTAATCATATTACTTAAAGACTCCCACTTAGATAGACATCCCTCAAGTCATCTAAATTATATGAGATCCAAATCAACTAAACCATGTCCGATCATCACGTGAGATGGAGTAGTCATCAATGGTGAACATCTCTATGTTGATCTTATCTACTATATGATTCACGTTCGACCTTTCGGTCTCCAGTGTTCCAAGGCCATGTATGTACATGCTAGGCTCGTCAAGTTTAACCCGAATATTCCGCATGTGCAAAACTGTCTTGCGCCCGTTGTATGTGAACATAGAGCCTATCACACCACGATCATCACGTGGTGTCTCAGCACGAAGAACTTTCGCAACGATGCATACTTGGGGAGAACACTTATACCTTGTAATTTAGTTAAGGGAACATCTTATAATGCTACCGCCGTACTAAGAAAAATAAGATACATAAAGATAAACATCACATGCAATCAAAATATGTGACATGATATGGCCATCATCATCTTGTGCTTTTGATCTCCACCTCCAAAGCAACGTCATGATTTCCATTGTCACCAGCTCGACACCTTGATCTCCATCATTGCGGCGTGGTCGTATCACCAACTATTGCTTCTACAACTATCGCTACCGCTAGTGGTAAAGTAAAGCAATTACATGGCGTTTGCATTTCATACAATAAAGCGACAACATAAGGCTCCTGCTAGTTGTCGATAACTTTTACAAAACATGATCATCTCATACAATAATGTACATCACATCATGTCTTGACCATATCACATCACAACATGCCCTGCAAAAACAAGTTAGACGTCCTCTACTTTATTGTTGCAAGTTTTGCGTGGCTGCTACGGGCTTCTAACAAGAACCGTTCTTACCTATGGCACAAAACCACAACGGTGATTTATCAAGTTTGTTGTTTTAACCTTCAACAAGGACCGGCCGCACTCAAATTTGATTCAACTAAAGTTGGAGAAACAGACACCCGCCAGACACCTTTATGCAAAACTAGTTGCATGTTTGTCGGTGGAATAGGTCTCATGAACGTGGTCGTGTAAGGTTGGTCCGGGTCACTTCATCCAACAATACCACTGAATAAAAATTAGACATTGGTGGTAAGCAGTATGACGATCACCGCCCACAACTCTTTGTGTTCTACTCGTGCATATCATCTAGGCATAGACCTGGCTCGGATGCCACTATTGGGAAATGCAGCATGCAATGTCAAAAAAAATCCTACGCTCGCGCAAGATCTATCTAGGAGATGCATAGCAACGAGAGGGGGACAGCGTGTCCACGTACCCTCGTGGACCGAAAGCGGAAGTGTTTGCCAATGTGGTTGATGTAGTCGAACTTCTTCTCGTTCCGACCGATCAAGTACCGAACGTACGGCACCTCCGAGTTCTGCACACGTTCAGCTCGATGACGTCCCTCGAACTCTTGATCGAGCAGAGTGTCAAGGAAGTAGAAGAGTTCCGTCAGCATGACGGTGATGGTGAAGTTATCTGTGCAGGGCTTAGCCTAAGCACTGCGTGAATATGGCCGGAGGCGTAAACTGTGGAGGGGTGCGCCGCACATGGCTAACAATCGTTGGTGTGTGTTCTAGGCGCCCCCTCCCCACGTATATATGGGTGGGAGGGGGAGAGAGGCAGCCTAGGGCGCGCCCATATTTGAGGAATCCTACTTGGGCCCCTAGTCCAATTTGGCCTCCCCCTTCCTTCTTTTTGCCAGAGAGAAAAGGGAATGGGGAAGGGGAGAAGGAAGGGGGGGCGAACCCCTTCTCCTCCTCCAATCCGGCCACATGCCTAAGGGGGGGCGCTCCACCACTTGTGGGCTAGTGTGCTCCCCTCTTATGGCTCATATCTTCCCCCTAGGG
>NC_041389.1:441160155-441209810 GCF_002162155.2 Triticum dicoccoides | reverse complement strand
CGATACACTTCGGAACACTTCCGATGTCTGAATACTATCATCCTATATATCAATATTTACCTCTCGACCATTTAGAGACTCCTCGTCATGTCTGTGATCTCATCCGGGACTGTGAACAACATTCGGTCACCAAATCACATAACTCATATAATACAAAATCATCATCGAACGTTAAGCGTGCGAACCCTACGGAACAGAGTCTGGATGTCTAATAGATTAATCCATCGTGGGTGGCCCAATTGCGACCTTGGCCCCCTGTGCAATCAAGTTCGGGAATCTGCATCCCAGTGCCGCATCACGATTCGTATTTCGAACGGCATCCTCATGATTCGCATTTGGAATGGCATCCTTCAGTGGCTGGATATTCACTACATCATGCTGAGTACTTGGGCAACAATTGCGTCGGTGATAGATTGGTGGAACGGTAATCTGCAAGTTCGTCAAGCATCTACCAAGGCGCTTGATTCCTTGATGATGCTCATCTCTTGGGAGATTTGGGCGGAGCGCAATGCTAGGGTCTTACATAACGCCATCGCGGGTCAAATGTGGGACATGGCGGGTGCCAAGCATTTGAGTACTGCAAATGTTGCGAGAGCAGCTTTATTTTCCACCGCTTTGCACCTAAACTTCTTTCTCAATCAATGAAGTGGCTTTGCCTAGTTTCAAATAAAAACATCATGGATGAATATAACGGAAACTGGGAATGTGAAGCAGGCGGCTGAATGAAGTTCCAAACATTTGTTGCACAATGTGCAAAGTGCGCAACGCTTATTTATCCATGGCATCAAAGCTTACTTAGCTGGAAGCTCTACGCCGAGAGGAGCTGCTCACGGCGAGCCTTGTTGAGCGCCAGGAGCTTGTCCCTCGGAGGCAGGGTCTCCTTCACCACGTCGACGGCCAGGAACCGGTCGAACCAGGCCTTCATCAGAGGCAGCTCCTCGTGGGTGACAACGCTGGCGCCGGAGACCTCCTCGATGATCGGCAGCCAATACGTGTACCACCCAACCACGATGTCGAGGTAGCCGACGGTGTCGCCCCCGAAGAACTTCTTCCCCTCCAGGGCCTTCTCCAGCGTCTTGAGGCACTGCTGGGCCTCGCGCACCACCTCGCGTTGCGCCTCGCCGGTCTCCGTGAAGACCGGGTAGATGGCGGCGTTGAACTAGACAAACTAGGCCCAATGCTTCCTTTAATCAGAGCAACCACGGACCAGAACTCCAGGGGTGCTTTACTGGACAGACAGAGCATATGCGTGTACCTTGTCGTCGGCGAAGCTGGCCCAGAACCTCGCCTGAGCGCGCTCGTAGGGGTCGGCCGGCATGATGGGGTATCCGTCCTTCCACACCTCATCGATGTACTCGACGATGATGGTGGACTCGGCGATCGGCTTGCCGTCGTGGACCAGCACCGGCACCTTCTTGGCCACCGGGTTGTGGTGGAGCAGCACGTTGCTCTGTTGGCGAGGTCCTCGTCGACGTACTCGTACCCGACGCCCTTGAGCCAGAGCGCCCACTCCACCCGGATGGCCATCGGGCTCGCCCACATGCCGAACACCTTCACTCCCTTCTCGGCCATTGCTGGACCTCCGTGCTGCTAGCTGCTGCAAGAGAGCAGAGATGCTTTGATGTTTGATCCCCTTCTGCTCGTGAGCCATAAAAAAGAAGTCCAGATCTGGGTTGTCGGGTCGTGCTTGGCTGTCCAAGGAGTCAAAACTCCCTCTGAAAGTAATTTAATTTAAGGGTCCGAATAACTGCCACACGTGTGGCATCGACGGGAACCCGCCCGCACGCCTCGTGTGGCATGGACGGGAACCGACCCGCACGACCATGTCCGCGCGCACAAACGCACGGCCCGCACGTCCGTTGCGTGCCAACCCCGCCCGCATTTCCCCGTCCGGGCAAGCCGACCCGCTGCCCGCACGACCAAGCAGTTCCCGGCCTCCGATCCATCCCCTCTCTTGTCTGCCGCCATCGTCCCCCACCTCTCGAACCCCGACCTCCGTCGTCGGCCTTCTCTGGTTGACATGGCAAACAGAGCAGATCCGTAGGGCACTCTCACCTCAAAACCACACCCCAACCCTCCCCACCCCCAGCCCCAAACTCCAACCCAGCCCTCCAGAGACGATCATCTAAAAACCAGGTGAAAATCTCCCGATCTCGACCTTCTCATCCTTAAGGCTGAAAATCTCCCGATCTTGTGCTGGATCTATGCTATAGGGGTAGAACACTACATGGTTCAGTGTGTAGTCGCAATTGCCAGGCAGAGTACACCAGATCTGCCATGTACTACGTTTGAAATTGACTTAACTTCCTAGTTTAATTGACGCAAGTAGTTGGGTATGAAAAAGGGATGAGTAGGAATCACTAAAGAAGGACAGTAGGCGCAAATTTTGGAATGAAGAGGGATGGAAGAAATTAATTGCCACTTGTGTATAACGACAGTTGCCACCTTTCGTTGTCAGTAGCTGCCACCTATTTTGACCCGTCGCTTACCATCCATATCTTCTATGTGCAAGCAGCAGAAGAATAAAATTCTTGTGGATTGTTGATGCCTTCTTGTTCATGCAGTGATTGAGAACACATTGGAAAGAAGGGAGACACGGAAAAGAATGAATCACGAAGATGGCGCTGGTGCCTGGGGTTCTCAAAGGCCAGAAACAGCCCCTTGGGATGCAACAGAGTACAGTCAACTCATCTCTTCAGGGCCGTTGCTGCCACTACTAGAACAGTATGCAGGCGTAGGTATGATGCGTGATAACAAAAGAAGAGAACAGTTGCCATCTTCGCAACGATGAATATGACATTCTACTTATGTCGTGCACTGTCATTTTTTAGCAGGTTCTTATGACCAAAACACAATTAGGGGGCCCCGTGGCAAGTTCACTCACAAGGCGCTAACACTGACAAATGTACGGGCAGCCAACTTCAACTAGCTTGTATGGATAATCAAGGTAATGCAAAAACGAGAAAAGAGCGCATACTACTGTGGACATGAAAAATGAACATGCAAAAAAACTGGCAAAAGGACTCACGAGTTACCACGGGTGAAAATGCAGAGCCTTCATGCAGCACGTGGCATCAGGCAGCACCAATGTACCTGCCATCAATGTCATACACAGGTCAGTCCATAAAAAATATGAAGTTGCGGATGATCAATTAGCAGAAGGAGCATAGTTGACAACTACAAATTGCCATGACTGGGCATCTACAGTTGCCATGTATTAGAAACTGCATTTGACATCCCTGCACAACTGTTGTTGCCATCCATGGACACCTGCAGTTGCTAGGGAAGAACAACTGCAGTTGCCATGCCAGTGCAACTACATTTGCCATGCCATGGCAACTGCAGCTGCCACGAAGGAACATCTGCAGTTGCCATGCCGATGCAAATACATTTGCCATGCCAATAAAACTACAGTTGCCACATTAGGGGTAACTGCAGTTGCCGTGCTAGCACAAAATGCATTTGCCATGAATTTACCAACCACTACTATGCTTACATGTTATTACGGTGGTGGCAACCCGGCAAACGTCTCGTGGCAAGCTTCACAAATTGCAGGTGGAGCACGTCATTTTGGTGTCACGGACCACACAAGATGGTCACATGCAGCACAACAAGGTAAGGAAAAAACTAAACCACAAAACAGTACTACATTTGTTATTTGTAGTTATTTGTATGCAAAAACAATAGTTGCCATGTTTGTTGAACAGTAGCTGCCATCACTGGACAGCTATAGCTGCCGTGCATGTCCACGCGCAGACTCACGGCTTGCTGTTTGAAATGATGTCATGCCAAATCACTCGTAGATGGTGTGATCCGTTGCGATACACATGTTATTCAAACAAAAAAATTAATCTCATACCTGTTTTTCCTATTACAGGGCCTACAACTACAGTTAACAGTGGCGCGGGGACATCTACTGCGGGGAGCTCTGAGCGCGCGGAAGACACGTTCCACAAGCCAGCAGACAATCATGCCGCAGACAATTTCGAGTCACAATCGGGAATGGCAATCATTCCAGCAATACCGACAAGCACCCCTTTGAACACAATCACTGCCAACACTCAAGTGGATGGAACTGCCGCCGATACTGAAGTGAATGATGAAACTGACGACGAGGCAGAAGGGGATGAAGATGGTGGGCAATCAGAGATCGTGGTACCTCAGCCACCATACATTGGGCAGAGATTTGAATCGTTCGAAGAAGCAAAGGAATACTACCAGACATATGCATCATTCCAGCAATACCGACAAGCACCCCTTTGAACACAATCACTGCCAACACTCAAGTGGATGGAACTGCCGCCGATACTGAAGTGAATGATGAAACTGACGATGAGGCAGAAGGGGATGAAGATGGTGGGCAATCAGAGATCGTGGTACCTCAGCCACCGTACATTGGGCAGAGATTTGAATCATTCGAAGAAGCAAAGGAATACTACCAGACATATGCAAAGTTCCATGGATTTGTGGTCAACACCGAGTACCATAGGAAAATAAAGAAAACTAACGAGTACAGCAGAGGTGAGATGAGGTGCCACAAGGCACGGAGGAACAAGAAGGGGAAAGGTGTTGCGCCTGTCGTTCCGGAACGAAAAAGAGGGATCATTCTCAAGACGGGATGCCCTGTCCAGTGTAAGCTAAACGTAGATGGAACACAGTATGTGGTAACTAAATATTTTGATGAGCACAACCACAAACTCATAAAGAAGTTTGACCTAGTCAAATTTCTGACCGTCCACAGAGGATTCACCCCAGTCAAAAGGCAATTCGTAAAGCTGCTACATGATTGTAATGTCGGTCCATCAAGAATGGTCCAGATACTATCACTCATCCACAGCAAAAAGGGGAAGCTTAGTAGCATGCCGTACATATCGGCTGACATCACAAACCTACAGGCCAAGTACCGTAGAGAGAGCAGGCTGGCTGACATAGAGGCTACAATTGCCTACTTCGATGAAAAGCAAAGGAAGATCCAGATTTCTTCTACAGGATAAGGTTGGACGATGGGGACCGTGTCAGGAACATGTATTGGGTGGATGGTGCTGCAAGGAGAGCCTACAAACATTTCCGAGATTGCATTTCATTCGACGCGACGTACCTCACCAATATGTACAAGATGCCATGCGCTCCGTTCATAGGAATAAATAACCACAATCAGTCGTTGCAGTTCGGCTGCGGGCTCGTTCGGAACGAAGACATGGATGGGTACGTCTAGTTGTTCAAGACCTTCTTGGAGTGCATGGATGGACTTGCGCCGATGAACATAATAACAGACCAGGATTTCAGCATGCGTGCAGGCATAGAGGAGGTCTTTCCGTTGTCAGTGCACAGGCACTGCAGGTGGCACATTATAAAGAAGGCTGAGGAGACGCTAGGACCGTTCTTTGCTGACCATCCAGAGCTGCACAAGGCATTCGAGCTGTGCGTGGACCACAGCTTGACGGTCGAGGAGTTTGAAAGGAGCTGGATGGCCATGGTTGAAACACATCAAGTCCAAGACAACGAGACGCTTGCTAGCCTGTGGGAGAAGCGAATGTACTGGGTGCCCGCCTACTTCATGCAGTGCTTCTTCCCCTTTCTGCAGACTATGCAGCGCAGTTAGGGGTTCAATGCTGTTTTGAAGCGATATGTGAGTCCTGGCAACTCATTGCTACAGTTTGCCAAGCAGTACACAGCTCTGCAACAAAAAATTCTGGGATCTGAGCTACAGCAAGAAGCTACCACCGCGCTAAAGCATCCGAAATTGCTAATGTATTTACCAATGGAGAGGCAAATGAGCAAGATATACACAAACAAGATCTTTAACAAGTAAGTCAGTTGCGTTACGGTCTTATTTACGCAAAAGCACTAAGGCAGTAGGTGCCTAGTAGAGTGCAGTGCAGTTGCCATGATATGCAGTTGCCATGTTTAATGAAATAATGTTTTCCATGCTTACTCAGCTGCAGTTGCCATGTTCAATGAAAATTCTGTTTACAATGCTTACTCGGATACATTTTCCATGTTCAATGAAGTGCAGATGCCATGTTTAATGAACTGTACTTCCATTGGGGCATGTTGGTATGCAAATGCCAATGTCAACTGAAAAATGTTATATTGTCAACGCATATGCTAAAATGCAATTGCCATGTTTACTGAAATGCAACTGCCATGTTTGTTGAAAATGCAATTGCTATGTTTACTCAAATGTAGATGCCATGTTTTATGCAATGTGCATCCATTGGGGGAAATATTGGTGTGGAAATGACGATGGACAGTTGAAAATGTAATACAGTTGCCATGTCTAGTGTACTGCAGTTGCCATGTCTGCTGTACTGCAGTTGCCATGTTCAGTGTAATACAATTGCCATGTTCAGTGTACTGCAGTTGCCATGTTTGGTGTACTACAGTTGCCATGTTCAGTGTACTACAGTTGCCATGTTCAGTGTACTATGTTTGCCATGTTCAGTATACTATGTTTGCCATATTCAAACAAAAATCTATTTCTATTTCCATGACAGCGTAACGTGCTACAAAAAAAAGATCGCACGATAGATTAACATAAAACACACAAAACTTGCAGATTCCAGGAAGAAATAAAGCGTGCCAGCATGTTCACGGCTTTCCAGGTGGACAAACATACGTTCAAGGTGTGTTCTATTTTGGGCATGTCGGATTCAGAACCTGAAGACCCAAACAAAGGAAGGAACTACTTCGTGAAAGCCTCGATCGAGCAAGGCGAATACTACTGCCAATGCTGCAAGTTCAAACGGGACGGAATTGTGTGTTGTCACATACTAAAAGTAATGGACATGAACGCTGTGACACGGATGCCCCGCCATTTCATAAGGCGGCGATGGACTTGGGACACTGACGACGCGTTGGCGCCGCAGACAACACACGCGGTTCTGGCTGTGCATGACTAGAGACCTGAGTCAACCATGGAAGCCGTGAGGCACGTTGTGCTGACAAAGAACTATGCTGAGCTAATTGATGAAGCGTGCAAGAGTGATGAGACAGCGAGAGTCGCAGAAAAATACAGGAAGGCACTGAAAAGAGAGCTTGATGAGATCAAGAAGAGGAAAGCTGAGGAAGCCTTACACCGGTTCCCCCGCACATCAAGTGTGCCTTCATCGACGGGGCCATCATCTGAAAACTCGGAGATAGGATCTGGAACAGCAAGCACACAAACCCAGGTCAGGAACCCACCCCGTTCCATCACAAAGGGTCGCCCAAGAGAGAAAAGGTACAAGTCAGGATTGGAGATTCAAGCAAAACACAAGAAAACGAAGAAAGGGGCGGGCAATCCATGAGCAGAAATTGGGGCAATGTGACATGGTCCTTGTGGACATTTTGTTTTGTACCCTAGAGGATGAGATTTTTTTTAAATTGGGAGAATAACTCTTGAGGAGCATCAGAAGTGGAGGGAAAATTCATTGAGTGGAGAAATGCAGTTGCCATGTTATGGGTACTTAATCTGCCATGTTATGTGTATTAAATCTGCCATGTTATGTGTACTAAATATATGCCATGCTATTTTATACTAAATATATGCCATGCTACTTTGTACTAAATATGCCATGCTAGTTGTACTGGATCTGCCATTTTAGTTGTACTGGATCTGCCATGTTAGTTGTACTGTATCTGCCATGTTAATTATGCTTGATCTGCCATGTTGTTTGAACTGTATCTGCCATGTTAGCTCTGCTGAACATATGCCATGGTATTTGAAATGACTCTGCATGACATATATTTCCATGACAAATACCACGCGGTTTAGAGAAACATAGTGTGTTGTGGGCAATGTATGGGAAACAAGTTGGAAAAAGGCGTAACGTGCATAAACCGCAGCCAAGGTTGTGGATGCATGATCAACCCTACCCCATGCTAGCCGGTGCACTTAGCGATAAAAAAGAAGAAGCAAAACAGACAAAATGAAAACCGACGATGACTTTCGCTACCCATGTATGTTGAGCTACATTTGCCATCTATTTTAAAACATCATAGACGCAATCAAAACAGCAAACTGGTGTTGTAAGCGATGAAACCATTGTAATAATGATAAAACATAAAAACATATGTGCATTAACGCCTAAAATAGGTTCACGTCCACACATATATTACAGAAACTACTAAAATGTCGCTCACACACCACCACTACATAGTAGCCTGCGCGGAGTTGCATTCGTAACATAGCACACAAACATAGTTTTCGACGATAACAAAGAGATAAGTACCTTACATTCCTCAGCAACAGAATGTAAGGTATGCGTCCGGTGTGTAACACCACGTGATCACTTGTACTTCTTGTTGATTTTCTTGACAGCTTCCTCCACGAACTCGCGTGCTCCGGACCGCTTGTTGAAATCTTCATTCGTCAACCAGTTCCATGTGTGGATTTTCCGGAGCTCAACGACCGTTGCAGCTGTGATAGCGGGGACAACTCTGCCTTCCCACTTTGCAAAGTATTCCAGCGCATGAAAGCCACAGTCTGTACTGCACGAGAAAAAGACTCAGATGAACACGCAAAAAAGGACAGACGTATCAAAGATAGACTTCAATTCAGATGTGACAACAAAAATAGGGGTTGCATTGATGTAAACGGCACATGAAGGAGGGGGTTAAGAAATTACGTGTTCCCTTGCTTCACAGTCGCCACATACTCAATCGGGAAATGTCTGATCTGGACCTTTGAATGTTCGTAGTGACGGTTCCATGTCTCTTTGAGGTTGTTGATGAAGAATTCAGCATGCGTAGTAAGATCTGAATCAGCTTCCGAGCGGATTGAATCAAGCACCTCAAAACGTTGGTTCTTCAGGTCAAGACAGATCGCATAGTGGTGACCACACTTGTCTTGAGTGGCATGTGGTGCAAGATCCTGGAACATGGGGAACATGACCTGCATTTGAAAAGTGAATGAATGAGAAAGCAGACTACACAAAAAGAACAGCGGAGGAACAAAAAAAATAGAATCACGTAGAATGTTTGGTTATGGGTGAACAAAATGTGCCATGCATTTTACAATCAAATTGCCACGTAGTTCGCACGGGATGCAAAAAACAAAAGAAGTAAATGTGCACGGCAGCTGTTGCCACATGAAAACATCTGCCACATAATCACAAGTGCAGAAGATGGCAAAAACCACACCATGTGAAAAACAGTGCAGACAGGGGAGGAGTACTCACATATTTCTTCAGTGTTAGCTTGAATTCACCGTGTTGAGCGAAATTCTTCCTCAGGATTTTGTGGTGGAAGTCACCATCCCATATTTTGCATGTCACACTGTAATGCATGATGATCTTGTCGGCACACACATCGATGTGATTGTTGATGTAGTCGATCCCGCATGCAACTACATTTGTCGACATTTTACCATTTGGCCTCATGGACTCGGCGAGATCACCCAGGTCGACGTACGTCGCTCCGCATTGAATGACTTTGGTTCTGTCCAAACATGAGCTGTATGAAAACGACATAACATGAAAGAATCATGTCTGCTAAGTAAAAAAATATATGAAAGAACTAGAACGTAAGCGCATCATGTATAGAGAGTACGAAGAAGATGAATGTTAAGAAAGGAACAAAGCAAAATGAGAGATTATAGGGTGTGATCATTTACGCTTTCAACTCCTTCATGTGCTTGCTGCTGGCCCTCGCATTTCCAAACCGCTTGATGATGTCGTACAGCTGGGTCTGTTCCTTAGTGGCCCTGAATTCGGGCTCGTAGTCTTCCACAGGAGGTGGGTGAACTACCCTCTGCTGTCTCACAGAACCAGGGGTGGCACTTCTGATGGTATCCTCAGATGCCGTCTCTACAGGCAAGTTGGAACTTGATTGCCCTTGCCCTCGCAAGGTCCTCCTCTGCAATGCTGCCTCCTCGATCTTGCGGTAAGCTTCGTCAAGTGACAGTGAAATTTCCTCAGGGGTACCTGCAATGATTCAAAAAATAAAAAGTGTGTTAGGATAAGGAGAAAGTCAGAAAACAGATGGGTTGTGAGGAAATAGGGTGTATGATGTGAGATGTAGGTAGAAAAATAGTGGGGAAATTGACATGTGTGGTGCAACTACAGTGGCCACGTCATGGCAACTACAGTTGCCATGCAGTTGTGCTGAATTACCATCTAGATGGATTGTGGTTGCCATGTCACATCAAATGCAGTTGCCATGTTGTGTCAACTCCACTTGCCATGTGATTGCCGTATAGAAAAAATGCAGAATGGTAACAAAAAAATGCAGGTGACATGGTGTGGCAAATCTAGTTGCCATGTGGAATGCACTATATTTGCCATGTGCCAGCAAATACAGTTGCCATGATGAATCAACTTCAGTTGCCACGTGTTTACCCAAATGTCAAAATGCAGCATGGCAACAAAAAAATGTAGGACATGGTGCATCAAATCCACTTGCCATGTCATCACACGGCAGTTGCCATCACAAGTGAGAACACCCAAAAGAATATGATTGGGACAAAATTCAAACTACAAAGATGTATACAGGAAAAATCATAAGGACATGACAAGTGTACCTTGCACAATTGGCTCCGCGAACTTGACAGCCTTCCTGCCCTCGACCATTGGTTGCGCCATCATTGCGGGCATGCCTCCTGGGAAAGCAAAGGCAACTGGCAAAGGATCTTGCACCACCGGTTGATCTTGACTGATGCCAAGGCTGAAGCTCGGTGGGGTAAATGCCATTGGGTGCCTCTCATTCCTACTGGCCGGACCACGAACGATTTGCGGGGCAGAATCCAATGGTGATAGATCAAAAAACATATCTGAATTGGCCGCTACAGAATGTTCGGGCTTATTTGCAGGGCGGGGCGTGTTGTCAGCGGTATCAGCAGCAGCTTTCATGGCAATCTTCTTGTTTGGGCTGTAGGGGACACCGACATTGACTGGGAGCCTAGAAGTGCGCAGATTTATGTTGGGGATTTCCACTGCGGGTAAAGGCGCAGTCTTCTCCGGCTGTTCACCTGCGTCACTCGTGCCCGGCTTGACACCTGCATCAATTGTGCTCCGGTCTTGCGGTTTCTCCATCACATTGCTTTTGGCGGGTGGCGGGAACAGTGTGGACGCAGGAACATACCCAGACTCGTCTCTCCTACTCCTAGATACAGTCGGTGCGTTGGGTATGACTGTTGGTTGCTTGCGGGGGCTGCGACGCCTAGGTGGAAGACCAGCACGCGCCACGGTCACCTTAGCAGTATCTGCACCGACAGGGGCTAGAGCTGTTGTGCCAGGACTCTCACCTATAGATGGCATATCCTTATGAACTGCCGCCTCAGCGGCTTCTGTCGTGGACACAGGTCTGCCACCACGCACGCACTTGGAATCAGTGTCAGAAGAGCGGGAATCTTCCTTTCCTAGGTTCGTCTCACAGCAGCATCCTTCATTGCCAGAAGAGTTGGCAATATTTCGGCTGTCCTGGCAGATACCGACTCGTCACTCCCCGATGTACGGATGCTTGTTGTTCTAGCCTGGACATCCACAGCCGGCGGAGATGGTTGGCCACTTGCATTAGAGTTGGTGGGAGCAGTCATCGGTGCAGCAGCAGTGTTGTCGTCGGGTGCCTCATGTACATTTGAGTTGCCCCCGTTGACAACTTTGAATGTAGGCGTTCGAACGGGTCCTTACTGCTATGCTTGGCCACGCGCGTAGTAGTCTTCTTCACCCTGCAAAAAGAAAAAAATCACATGAGAAAGGTATGAAAAAATGAACAAAAATATGTTTGCAATGGTAGAAATCTTAAAAGAATGAAAAAAACAAGTGGAAAAGCTGGTAGTTGCCATGTAATGGGAACATGAGTTGCCATGTGTCATAGTTAGCAGTTGCCATCCAGCAGCAGTTGCCATGTTAGCAAACTTGAAGAATGATACAAATGTATGTTCTGTCAGGAATGCAATTTGAAACCTGTGTGTGGGATGAGCTCACAAAGCCAAAGGTAAAAGATGGCAGCTGCCATTAGGTAGAGTGGTAGTTGCCAGTTGACCTAGATGCCAGTTGCCATGTAAAGACCAATAGGAGTTGCCGTAAACAAAAAAATGAAGGAAGAAATTAGTTGGAAAAATAGCGGTTGCCGCGTGGGGGACGATGACAGAAGAACATGTGACAAGCTGAAACAGTAGCATTGGAAATTCAAGAAAAAATACCACTATGTACATGAAAGCACATGGATAAACATACTTCTTGACTGGCTTCCTTAGGTCTGGCAACACGACAGGATCCCCGTTGTTGGTCGTCGTCGTACGAGGAGAAGACCTAGTGGAAGGGGTGTCACCGGCAATGGGGGCACCTTTGTTCAAGCGAGCAAAAACACGGGTTGGCGTTGGCGCCTATTTCTTCGTAACTGCTCGCCCACCAGCAGTCGGCTCACTGCACATAATAGATGGAGGGAAAAAGAAGGTGGCAACTGTCAGACAACAAACCCATTGCCGCGCTTGACAAAAAAACAAGTGCAAAGAAATGAATGAGATTGTTCCAAGAAAATAGACACAGCAGAAAACTAAAATTGAAAGTCGAACCTCCTCCTGGCAGCTACGGGATCGGTCCTAGACCTCTTGCCATGATAACCCAGCCCAACATCATCTGGAGCCCTCCCCCTCCTTGATGGCAACACCCCCTCGCCTCTCGCGGCCGTATGTTCTATCACTTTCTCCGATGGGGGGGCATCTGTTGCATCCTTGCCCTTGTTGCCGCCTGTGCGAACTTTAGCATGTTCATCGTCATCCGTGTCCTGATGCACATTATCCATGTCACCGTCGTCATCCTTGCTGAGTCCAGCGTCTCCATCTACATCATCTTGTGTGTCACCGGGCTCTTGGGAACTGTTGTAGTCATACCGGCCACGGCAACCGGTTGGTCGATGTGTACGTTCTGGGACAAATGAAGTGAACTGCCTCGCAATCGCGTCGCTGTCAGAGGCACTGAGGGACATCCACCCCTCAACCAACTTCCCGAGCAAGCCGGTCATTCCGGATGCAAACTGCCCAATTAGATGCTCAACCGGTGCCCTCTCCTGTGCACGAAAACAAGAGGCATCAACAACAACCCGTATTGCAGTCGCTTGCGTGACATCAACAAGTAATCCACGGCAAACAATGGATGTCGATATTTTGATTACCTCAGAAGGGCAAGACGGAGCTGAGTGCACGTCCATCCACTTTCCAAATTTTTGAGGCCCCCCAAACACGCTGTAGTCTATAGCATGCTTGGCCATCAGCTATGAAAAACAAAAAGAAATTGTAAGCATGCCTTATAAACCACGGACAGTTGCCTCATGTCAAATTTGTAAGCATGCCATGTGAAGAGATAAACAAAAACTAACCTGTAGTTTTCCATATGTGGTATCAGTTGCCCTGTCTGCGGCAAGCACAGCCTTGACAGCGTTGATGGTCCACGCAGAAACAACAAACTAGTGCGTAGGCGGCGGGCCTCCTACCCCAGAGAAATCCACGGTGGACAGATCAAGACAGTCGACATACATGAGCTAATTTAAAACAATTTTACAAAGAAAGAAATGTCAGTTGCCATCATGGGTACTTTGTAGTTGGGAAAAAGAGCAGGATAATGTATGATCCAATGATAGTATGTATGTGCTAGTTGCCACCATAGTGTGCTGGCAGTTGCCATCATACTGTGATAGCAGTTGCCATGCTAATATGATGGCAGTTACCCCATTGTCAGTATGACAGTTGCCATATTGTCATTATGGCAGTTGCCACATTGTCATTATGGCAGTTGCCATCTTGTTATGATCGGGTTGCCATGCATGAATAAAATGGTGTTATAAATAAGAGTTCACACAGAGATCTGGTAAAATAAATACCATTAAATGCAGTCGACAACCCTTCTGGTACATCTTGTTTTTGAAAGCATCATGGAGAAAGTCAGCAATAAACTTACACCAGTTCATGTTCTTCACATTTTTCAGATTCGCCTGCACCACACAAAATTTCAGGGCAAAAAGTTTGCCGCATCAGAAATCAAACGGAAAAAAAACAACGAAAACACTGGCAGTCATTAGCTTAACACGTGCCATCGGAGCCAGAAGATTGAAGGAAAATAAAGTAGTAAGGATGGATCATTCACCAGGATGGGGAAACATTTGTTGCTTGGGCGAAGGGAAGTGGTCGGCACGAAAACAGCTGAGATGAGGTACATGAGTAGCTTCATCTTGAAAACATCTCCGTGCGTCCTCATGGCCTGCAGCGAATCTGCCAGTACAGACATGTTCGGCATGGACTCCAATCCAGGAAACAAACGGGTGAACAGCGCTTCCTCGATCTCATTATTGACCTCGTACGGGACTTTGATATGTCCACGAGGCACACCCAAAGTGCAGAACACGGATTCCTTGTTCAACGGAAGTCTTCCGCGTCCCGGAATCACGAATTCCCTGGAGGCAGGCTCGTAGATCTCACCAAGCCAGTCGCATACAGGGTTGACAAGGTTCGTGCACCGGACATCCATCAGAGCCTGCATACCCATCTCAGCAGCAGCCCCCTTTTGATCGTCGGTGAATTTTTCAATCAACACAGTCAGACGTTCCTGGGAGGCTCTGTTGCGAATACGTTTCTTCTTCTGCAAAAAACAGACACAAAAGTGATCAGCTGTTGCCATGTTTTGCAATGTCATGAAAATTTAGTTCATGACAGACAACTACAAAAGATATAGGTGCCAACCAGTAACAAAAATCGGGAGGAGATGGGGCGGGTGTGTGGACAGTTACCTCGTCGCCCTCTTTTCTCCGTCCAGTTGCCCGGTTATGCTGTGGTGGATCCATGAAATCATCGTCATCATTTTGATGATCGCCACGAGCCATTCTACTGATGTAGGAACAGACCAAATTGTTAAGGGGGGAAATGTAAATGCAAGAGGTAAGCATTTGCCACCTAACAGAAAATATCAACTAGTGAATGCAAAAATATAGCATGAACACGCAGCGCCCCCCCCCCCCTATGATTATCGAGAACATAAACGTGGCAAGTAAGCACGTTGGTAAATGCACTTGAAAACAAAATGTTGAAGTTGCCATGTTAGCCCAATATAGTACAAAAAAGCAATGAAACCACATCTGAATCGATAACCTGAAAACAGGCACAGTGTGTTCAGATATCACAAAAGTCATTGTGGCAAAACGAAAGAATTGCGTCCGTAGTACAATGAAAATGCCACATTGTACTGACTGTAACATGGCAACAGACATGATGTGGCAACAGACATGATATGGCATCTGGCACAATTGGTACGCAAATGTGGTTGCCATATTATGCAGCCAATTTGCCACACTGTCATATCTGCATTGTGGCAACAGACATTGTGTTCAAATTCTATTTGCCACATGATTATACAATCCAAGTGGCAAACACGCACACTCGATGTGCACATTAGTTGTCGTCCAGTGCAGCTGGATGCTGAAACTGCATTGACTACCGATTGTGGCAACTATCAAAGTGTGGAAACTATAACAAATAATTCAGAAAAAATTAGATCTCACAATGAAAAAGCATGTTTGTGGTTACTATCATATAAATTCAGCAAAATTCAGTTTGCCACATGGAAGAGCGTGTGTGTGGCAACTATCATAGTCATTCAATAAAATTAGTTGCCCTATGTGAAAGCTTGAATGTGGCAACTATGACAGACATTTTCAGTAATTTGTTGCCGCAAAGGAAAACACGTTTGTGGCAACTATCACATTTGTTCAGGGAGTTTAGTTGCCACACAATTGTTCATGTTCAGTCATTCTGCCAAGTTCGCCTCGTTCTACAGTTTCAAAACCAAACTAACTAGATCTAGGTTTCAATGGCAACTACTTCGACTTCAAAATCACCCTCAAAATTCTCGCACGAACTGACTGCAAACACAAATTCGAACCAACGCGCATCAAAACAAACCGGGGGACACCTCCCAAATCCATGCGCAAGACTAGTGCGTGCCTCCGAACAGGCATAACCGCACCGACGATGCCGCCGCGGCGGCGGCGACGAAACTGCCCAGTGCCACCAAAAAATGGCTAGCAGACAACTTCGACGCCGGCGGGAACGCCGACGCACCGCCGAATCGCCAGAATCTCTAGGAATCGATCTAGGAATCGAACAGGGAGGGAAAGGGGGAAAATGCAGGAAGGGGTTGTGAGAGATGAAGCGAGCATTACCTTCAACCCGCACGGGTTCCGGCGAAGCCGCTCCGCTCCGGCGAGCACCACCGACGGCCGCGAACACCGTCGATTGTTCCGCCTCCGCCGTCGCCTTCTCCTCTCGCCTTCTCCTCCAGTGGTTTCAAGTGCGAGTGGGTTGTGCCAGTAAATGCGTCGCGGGTGAGTAAATGGAACTGTGAGGGAGAGGGTGGAAGGGTGTGCAACGTGTTTGACATCAACCGCGGTCGGAGCATGGCGTGCGGGCGCATGGCAGTTCCACTGCACGCCTCTGAGTGGCAACTGCTGACCACGGGATGGCAACCACCGTGCGGGTGAACTAACTCGCACACCGCACATGAGACTTGTCCTACGTGGCGCCAAAAACCGGCCTGTTTGCTACAAGATTCGTGCGTACCGAAGCCAACGGAGATGCTTGCGTGTGGTCGGGGTGGTGAACGCCCACACGTGTGGGCGTTAACATTTCCGTAATTTAATTTCAATTAAATAGTCAGCGAGATGTGGACTGAAATGGTGGATCAGTGTTATCTCAAGTTGTCACAGGTTAGTCATATGTCACATCCCTAGTTCTGGTATGACCTAGAGTAGCTAGTCATTTGTGCATCATGTTTAAATTCCATTTAATTTTGAAATGGGGATTTGTGAAACCCTCAGAATCATTTTTGGAAATGACCCAAATAAAAAATTGCTCCAAAAAGGTCCAAGAAAATGCTCATGTTGCTCTCTGAAAATATTGGACAAAGATAAAAATCAAACCAATATTTTTAAGAGCCCATAAGTATTTATTCTGGGCAATTGGAATTAATGCATAAATATTTGCATTGGATATATATTTGTTATATATAATATATATGTCCAAAAATTATGCCATTTGTTGAGGAGCTCTGGAATAATACCACTAGTTCCTACAAAAATATGGCATAAGCAAATAAAATGATTTAGTCTTTTTATTAAATCAAAACAAATGTCAGAAAATAGAAAAAGAAATAGGAAAAGGGAGCTTACCTGGCACTTACCTCCCTGTGCAGCCCAGAGGCCCAGGTGTGCGGCCCAGCTGGCCAGTCCACCTCCTGCTCTGTCTTCTTCCTCGCGCCTACTGGCACCATGCGTGTCGCGCGCGCGCTCGCCCGTGGCCACGTCTCCCGCCACCTCCTGCTTCCCCTCCTCGTCGCTCTGGATGCCCCGCGCGGCGCCACGCACCGCCCCGTACCCCTCTCACTCTCCTGTGCCCACTCCTCTCCTCTCCCTCGCTCTCTCACGCGACGACCGAGCGCCACCGTCGCCGTCGCTCGCTGCTGCCACGGCCAGAGCCACCTCCTCGCCCTCCGCCCGAGTCCAGAAGCTCCGCCTTGTCGCCTGCATCGTCCTCGACGAGCCAAGCGACCAGGGACGTGCTCCATCGCCGCCACCGTCGTCTTCTTCACCGCCGGCCGCCGTGGATCTCCACCGCCCGCATGCCACCGACTCCAGCCCTTCCCCGAGCTCGCTGACGACGCCATCGAGACCGCTGTGAGCCCTGCCGTCGAATCCCTCTACTCCCCTGCTCTTCTGCGCCCTCCAGCCCCTCTGCCGCTCGAGCCGAGCTCCGGCTGCCGCCGCGAGCTCTGCTCCAGTGAGCTCCGGCCACCCTGCGACCTCCCATCGCCTCCGCTGGATGCGGACGAGCCCGGGCTACGCCCCGGTGCTCTTAGCCGCCGCCCCCGTGCACCGCAGCGCTGCGCCCGCCCTCGGCCGAACTCCGGCCGCCACCCCGAGCTCCGCTCCGGCAAGCTCCGGCCGTCCCCGCCTCTTCCACTTGCTCCAGATGACGCGGACGAGCGCTGGCTCCTCGCCAGTGGTCTCCGCCGTCCAAACGGTCGCCGGAGGGCGAAATCCGAGGCCCTCCGCCGCGTCTGGCCTCGCCGGCGTCGAGTCGCCGACGGGTTTGACCCCGCTGACCAGGGGTTTGACCCTTTGACCTCGCCGGACTGGCAAGTGGGCCAGGCCCTTGCTAATCTTAGTTAGATGTTAATTAAACTTAATTAGCTGATGATACTGACATGTGGGCCCGAGACCACTAACTAAACTAGATTAGTTAGGTTAGACACTACATATGGGTCCCATTGGTCAGGTTTTGACCTGGACCGACCCGTTGACTCGCTGACGTCACGCTGACGTCAGGCTGACGCAGTTATTCATTTTTCGGATTTAAAATTAATCAGGAAATTTCAGAAAATGATTCAAACTTCAAAAATTCATAGAAATTCAACCGTAGCTCAGATTGAAATAATTTATATATGAAAAATTATCAGAAAAATGCAATCTATCCATTTGTACCAGTTTCATGCATGACAAACCAACTTATACCTACTGTATAAGTGAAACACTAAAATGGCTTATATAAAGAGCTTATTTTGGAGTTGCATTTGAACCTTTGGTTCAAATGGACTTCAACCTAATGAATGCTAGTTGCATTAGCTCAAACAACATCACATCTTCATGCCATGTTCATGCATCATATTGTTGCATATGCTTGTGTATTGATTGTTGGCACCGTTCCTTCTCGATAGGTCTTGCTCCGGAGACCGTTCCAGAGTACCTGTCTGTGAAGCAGTGCCTTCCTTGTTGATCTACCAGGCAAGCAAACCCCCTTGTTCATTCCGATACAATCCTACTCTCTCGCTCCTGCTCTCAGTTATTGCATTAGGACAACAACGTTTCAACTGCTACTTTGTGCTGCGTAGTTGAACCCATTCATCTGCATGACCTGTCATTGCCACAGTAAATAGTTGAAACCCACTAGCATGTGTAGGATTTGATTGAGCCATGTTGTGTTCCTACCATGCCATGCCTGCTATTGCTTAGAGTTGTGTCAGGTCTGATTCATTGGGAATGAATTGGAGTGTTACGATATGTTCTGATGCTGAGAGTTAAGTGTGTGAACACGATTTGGTAAAGGTAGCGGTGAGAGGCCATGTAGGAGTACATGGTGGGTTGTCTCACTGGAACCGTCCTTAAGCACTGAGTTCTATGTATGTTGTCCAATGACTCGATACTACCACACATTGGGCTTCGGACGCTCCAAGCCCTCTCGACTTATTAACCAACTTGATCTTTGTCCAGGAGTCGCAACTAGTTTCTGGTGTTTGTAGGTAGTGTTAGTAGTCTACCAAGTGGCACCCGGCCAGGTGGGCTTGGGACAGACTAGACACAAGTGGCACGGTGTACCAAGCGTAGATCCATCCGGCGAGGTGGGCTTGGGAACCCTGTTCACATCGTTTGGGGCCGTGAGCGACACCCCGGCCGGATCTCCTTGCGGATGGAACCCGAATAGGCGATAAACCTGGACTAGAGTCTTGTGTGGTTAGTCAGGTCGTGGCCGACACCCTCGCCAGGCTTCCGCTTGAAGGTTGCCGAGATACATAACGTGTGCATGGCGGTAAGTGGCGAGAGCGTGTGTGAAGAAGTACACCCCTGCAGGGTTAACATGATCTATTCGAATAGCCGGGTCCGCGGTTATGGACTTCTTGGATGCTTACATGGTACATAGACAACTTGAAGTGGATACTCTAAAATGCTCAAGACAAGTGTGAGTGCTATGGATGGCCTTCTCGTAAGGAGACGGGGATGAATCCATAGTAGCGTATTGTGTGGTGATTAGTGGACTCGTGTGCGCCATATCACCTCAAAGAAGTTCTGGTGGTCGTAGAACATGATAGCCACAGAGTCAAAACTGGCTTGCTGCAACTAAACCCCACATTACCCTCTTGATACAAATGCATGTATGATAGGATCTGATGTAAGTCTTGCTGAGTACCTTTGTACTCATGTTGCTTTATTTATGTTTTTGCAGCGGAGACTTCGGTCTTACTAGTGTTCTCGTGGACTTCGACAAGTAGCTTGTACCTCAGCTACGATCTTGATCGGACGTTGTAGATAGTCAGGCTCTTCAACCTTTTTCATTTGTAGATGTCTGTACTCAGACATGTAATGCTTCCGCTTGTTGCTTGATCGCTCTGAATGTTGGGTCATGTGACCCCTGTTTGTAATAAATGCTATGATGGCTCTTTGAGCCTTATCTATATGAGTTGTTGAGTTATGCTGTGATGCCATGTTGTACAGCACATACTTGCATGTTATGCGTACGTGTAATGTGTATTGCTATGTGTGGGATCTGACTATCTAGTTGTTTATCCTTAGTAGCCTCTCTTACCGGGAAATGTCTTCTAGTGCTTCCACTGAGCCCTGGTAGCTTGCTACTGCTCCGGAACACTTAGGCTGGCCGGCATGTGTCCTTCTTCGTTCCTGTGTCTGTCCCTTCGGGGAAATGTCACGCAGTGTCTACCGGAGTCCTGTTAGCCTGCTATAGCCCGGTTTACCGGAGTCCTGCTAGCCCAGTTGCTACAGCCCGGATTCACTCGCTGATGACCGACACGTTCGTTGCTGGGTCATGTATGCCTGTCCCTGTAAGTTAGTGCCACTTTGGGTTCACGACTAGCCATGTCAGCCCGGGTTCTTTGTCATATGGATGCTAGCGACACTATCATATACGTGTGCCAAAAGGCGCAAACGGTCCCGGGCATGGTAAGGCGACACCCGTGGGAATACCGTGCGTGAGGCCGCAAAGTGATATGAGGTGTTACATGCTAGATTGGTGTGGCATAGAATCGGGGTCCTGACATCATAGATCTACGATACGTCGTGTTCACAGATAGTTTGGGAAATGTGTGGAGCAAAACGATTTTGCACAAGACAGATGCTCACTCACCCAAACAGAAACAATGACCACTTTCAATTATTTATCTCTACTCTATCCCACATTACATAACCGGGCATACGCATTCCTGCTCCGCCGGAAATAAATCCAATCTTCAATGGGGAGAATATTACTCATCAGCTCATAGCTCATGTGCACATAGCAACTACAGGGATCTTAGTAGCATTAGTGCACCTCTTATTGTCACGGGCAAGTGCTTTTATCAGTGTTAACAATTATAAATTCCGTAAGGCTTGTGCCACGTTCCTTGATATCCTCTCATGGATCGGTTCCTGCAGTCAACAAAACAAGGCTCAAGTACTTGGTTACTACTGAGCAAGAAGCATAAAAGCAGCCCCCTACATACCTGTGTTTCTGGGATCTCAAACTTCGTATTTGTAATTGTTTCAAACAGGAATATGTACCTGCAGTGGATATTCATGGAAACAGTTTAGCGAACTACTACAAGATATCATGCTTTCTTCAGTTTCATATACATAGAGATGAACAACAATCTGGTGGTTGCAAAATTGCCTTTAGGTGGAAAACAAGGGGAAGCTATAGAAACTAACATACCGCCAAGCAAGTTCAGAAACTAATTCTTCTGGAGCTTCTGGAAGAACCTGTGTTTCAGAATAAGTAATAAGCATAAACAAACTACGGAATGGATGCAACAGAAAATTTTGACTGTCAGTTCCATGATTAATTTAGTATTGATAACTGGCTCAGTATGAAAGACATGCTTAAGCATTGTTAACAGCCAGACTGGGAAGAAAAGTAAGATACCTTATCTTCATATGGATTGCAATTATTCTTAAACCACAGCCTTAAGAACTCCTGATGAAAATTAAATCAACTTTTCAGCATTTCCATTATACATAGTATTACTGATGCGGAAAGTCGCAGGAGGGTAAAGTGCACCCTTTAGCGTTTGTGTGTGCGAATAATTCTAGGTTACCTTGTCAACATTTTCAGGTTCAAGGCCAGATTTGAATCTCTCTTCGTATGAATTAGCAATCCAATATCTGCTGGAGTCAGGTGTATGTACCTGCTTATCGGAAAGGAGGATATCATCATGATTTTGTAGAAGTAAAAACTCAAGTTCCCAGGAAATATCTCAACAAAATGAATACAGCCACTGTAAAGTCTCCAGGATCTTTTCCATGTGTATAGTAAGTTACTTAGTGCAACGATCTCAAGTCTAGCCATACAGGTTGAATATATCACACATTAAATACCAAAGCTTAAGTGTCTACACTGAAAGAGCTGTAACATGTATATGCTTAAGGGAGAAACCTCATGGCATTTTGCTCCATGCATAGGAAGGATAGCAAAAAGTAACTGAACACATAGAAGAAGCGTAAGTCAGAAAACACAACCTCATCAATCAAAACAACTGTCCCATCAGCTGTTTTTCCAAACTCATACTTTGTGTCAACTAGAATTACTCCATTCTCTAATGCCACTTTCTGCAAGAAGACAACAATCAGCTATCGCTATGGGTGGGCAGTGGATAAAAATAGCATGCACATGGTCTCAACTCACTGGACTATATTGTCTCAAAACAATTAGGCCTCCATGTAGATATATTTACAAAATCATAACTATGGGCATATATTAAATTAAGAGGACAAGCAACAAGGATCAAAACTGAATGCATTGGCAACGAAAGATAAGTATTCCAAGCTCAATATGTCAAACATGGTCACTGAAGTCAGCTGGGGAGGGCCCTAAACATGGACCTGGGAGCTTCTAGAAAGGAGATGACATAAAAGGTTACCTGTCCATACTCAAATAAGCTTAAGGCTTTGCTTTTTGCCTCATCAAAATCATCCTTGGACATCAGCCCTGACTTGACTATCTGAAGAATACCATCATAAATAAGGGGCCCTTTCAACGAAAAATAATGTAACAACAGAAGGTGGTCTAAGCAGGAACACTTCAATAAAGAATAAAAGGTGTAATGCACTACACAACGCTAAAGTAGATATATTTACTATTAAAAAGTGAACGATAAACTTCAATAACTAGCAGCAACCTTCTTACAGAATGATGAGTCTTTAAGCTTTTAATTATTTCTATGCCAATCTTAGAACATATAATCCAATATCATGTAGTAATACTTTCCCTCTATAAACTGTATTAGTTTGGAGGAGATCTGATCCTTACAACATGTATTTCTCTATGTTCTAGACTATGGGAAGAGACAGAATTTCAGGAAGGGAAAAAAAAAAGGAGAAACCTCATCAGGAGTGATAGGGACATCATGATCAGCAGCTTTAGTTGTTGGCGTAAGGATATTTGCTGGCAGCTTTTGATTCTTTACCATGCCTGTAACAAGGAATCCACTCATAAGAGAGAAGGAGGAGACACATCCATATTGTATCAATATTGGTTAGCATACCATCAGGAATGGCATTTCCACAGTAATTCCTCACGCCCTTGTTATAAACTGTCCATAGTGATGTATCAGTGCTTCCAGTAACGAATCCCCTCACTGAAAACAAACTAATTGATTAGCACTTCCATCAAGATTATGCATGTAAGATTGCAAACTAGTAGGAGAAATAAGCAAGATATGCAGCATGAGTTAGGCCTCACCAACAAATTCAACTGGAAAAACTGAGCACCTTTTGGCAATTGTCACATTCCTGTCAGGACTAGAGACCACTGCATTTGGAGTGATGTGACTGGTCCTATTGAACCACCAAAGGCTTGTCTCGTTAAGAACCTGAAATCAACATTTGTGTTAAAGCACAACAGAGTAACTTATAGCGGTGGCGACTTTGTCCTGATTCTAATATATTCGGGTTCTGCACTTCAGTACATAGGGACAGATAAGATGATGCATCATGCAGCTTAACAACGTTGTGCGCATCAACTGTAGACATGACTATGAACAAATGCTTCATGCTTGTTATATTACTTCAAAAATGGAACGTCATAACTTTAAGAGGGATTAATCTGAAAATTGAATTATGAGTAGAAAACCTGCATCATACGGGGTGACCTTGCTATGGCAACTTTACTAAAGCAAGCTTGAAGCATACCTGAAGAATCCTGTGCTTATCAACATTAACATATGATGGTAACGGCTGAGGAGCATACCTGCCCTTTGAATGGGATGGAGGCAAGGACACGGTCGAACGCGCTCTGACGGTCGGTGGTCACCAGCACCAGGTGCTCCCCGCTCTCGTAAACATCCCTCACCTTCCCATCAAAACACCAACGGTTAATCTATCGGGACCTTCGAGAGCCTCCCGTAACAGGTAGGTCGACGCTTTGCTCACCTTGCCCTTGGCGGCGAGGCGGAGCCCGGGGACGACGAGGTCAAGGTGGGTCTCGCCGAGGCAGTTCGTCATGGCACCGCGCGCGGCGAGGATGACGGAGTCGCGGTGGCCCGGGTCGGCGGCGAGTAGGGAAGGGGCCGCGCCGCCTCCGCCGGCCGCGGTGAGCCGTGTGGCGCGGGGACGAGA
The DNA here is from genome assembly GCF_002162155.2 of Triticum dicoccoides. Taxonomy (NCBI): domain Eukaryota; kingdom Viridiplantae; phylum Streptophyta; class Magnoliopsida; order Poales; family Poaceae; genus Triticum; species Triticum dicoccoides. The sequence goes on along the minus strand of NC_041389.1, from coordinate 441,185,468 downwards.
GGGGGTCGACATGGAGAGGCGGGGGGAGCAAGTGGAGGACGGTGAGAGCGCGGGGAGGAGAACTTTGGGCGGGCTTGCGAGGCGGAGGGCGGCCGGCGGCGCGGAGGGAGACATGGGACAGGACCTCGCGGCCGGCAGATGCGGGTTTTGCGGCGGGTGTGTTGCTGCTGCTGCTGCTGCTGGCCGTGGCGGCTGTGCGGCGCGGGGTTTGGGCGAGCGGACAGCGGCGGAGTGCGATGGGTCTGAGAAAGGAGGGTGATGCTGAACAGGACCTGGTTCTTTCCGAGATTGCCCGGTTGATTGGATTGGGCCGGTAGTACTGATTTGCAGTTTTTGCATGTAATATCCCCAAAAATATCTAAACTCTGATATGTTAATAATTAAATTATATTAATTGTTTTGCTTTCACCTTTGTTAGAGTTTGAGTAGAGTTTCAACTTTTGAGATATTACGTGAGTATTTGAATAGAGAGGGGATAAAATGACTTCCACAGAGTGCTTCATTTGGATATTGGATACTGAGATTTTATTTGGATTTTAGAATATTCAAACAAACAATTTCCAATTCAACCATGAGAGGAGATAGAGTGACTTCTTCAGAATACAGTAGCTGGAAATGATGTGAATATTATTTGGACTTCAACAAATATTTTGGGCATTATTTGAACCCTGAAATTATTTTTAGGGAATTATTATACGGCCCAAAATAGACTTTCTAAAATAAAATGAATTTGTAAAAAATGGATGAAAATTATTTTTCCTTAGCGCAATATAATTATTTCGATTTTATAAAAAAGTACAAGAATTTTTGTGAGTTGAAATGATATTTTAAATGCCATGTTCAATTTCGTTTAATTGTTTACGAATGAAAAGATAAAACATGAACTACGAGCGGGTCAATTCTATTTGGCGCGATGCATGCCATCCTCTATGCGGACCGATGTCATTTGTAAAAGCTTCGCACGTTGGACATACAATGTTCATCGCGTGAACGTTGATGAAGACGATGTGGCCAGATGCCGTAGAAGGGTAAGCAACGTCGAAGTGGAAGAGAAAGGTGACATACGTTCTCGTGAGATACGAGTTTGGCAACAACTATGCATCCTGTAGCACTCAAACACCCAGGGCGTGTCTGGTTTCCCGCATGCAGCCCAATCAGGCCCGTGCGGGATGTGTGTAGCCTGTTTGGTTGGCTGGACTGCATGCGATTCGTGATCCGCACGAAACTTAAAGCAGCCTTGAACCTGGCCCGGCGGAAACTGCCGAATCGGCAGTTTCTCGCGAGCCTGGCTCGGCGCGGCCACACGTGCGAGGAGGTTGCATGCCCCGGGCAGCGCGGGAGACGGAGGGGACGTCTCATAACTCCCCTCCCACTCTCATGTCACTTCCCCGCACTGTTTCCACCGTTGTGCCTCATCGCCCCTTCCTCTCCTCTCCTCCGATGGCTCCACCTTGCCCACCGTCGCGCCGTCCTCTGACCCCCGTCGACCAGCGCATCACCAGCATCCAAGAGCACTGGGTGGCCGGGCTCCAGAACTCGGGCAGGGACCTGGCGTCGGCGCTGCGAGCGTCGTCACCCATCTGCTGCCGGCCACCATGAGGGTTGACCAATGCGGTGCCGGTCGTTCCTGCTCCGCCCCCGTTTTCAGACCTCGTGGTCGTGGGCTCAGCGCCGGCGCCGTCCACGGAGCCGCCACTTCTTGGGACCCCATTGGGCAGGGGGTTCTTGACCCCAGTCCAAGGGTTTTCTCCTGTCGGCGCGCTATCCTCCTCGACAGCCGGCGTGGCCATGAGCACGGGGACGATGCCGTCGGCCGTCGCCAGGGCCGGCTCCTCCTCTACTCTGCCACCTCTCTTCTTCCCGCCGGGGTTTTCACTCGGCCTCAGTTCGCTGCGACTGCGCAAGCTCCGGTGAGTCAAAGAATCCCCAATGCTTGCTCGTACATGTAGATTAGGGGTTTCTTTCTTAGGCATGTGCTAGTACTTAGTGCATCCGATAGGATTAGATAGGATACGATTAGATCCGATTCGATGTGATCCCAATCAAATTGAATCCGACCGATCTGTTCTTGTTTGCTACAGTGTGTGTTCTAGGATAATGTTCTTATGCTAGTGCTTTCCTAGGATCTGTGTTCATGCTAGAATCCCCAATGCTAGTGTGCCTTGCTAGGATCTGTGTTCATGCAAGGGTCTTGCTAGGATCTGTGTTCATGCAAATGGCATGTTCTGTTGGGGAACATAGCATGCAATTTCAAAAAAATACAATGCTCACGCAAGATCTATCTAGGAGATGCATAGCAACGAGAGAGGGAGCGTGTGTCTGAGGGAGTCCTGGATTAAGGGGTCCTCGGACAACCGGACTATTAACATGAGTCGGACTGTTGGACTATGAAGATACAAGACCGAAGACTTCTTCCCGTGTCCGGATGGGACTCTCCTTTGCGTGGATGGGCGAGCGGACAGCGGCGGAGTACTGATTGGATTGGGCCGCTGAACAAGACCTGATTCTTTTCGAGATTGCCCGGTTGATTGGATTGGGCCAGTAGTACTGATTTGCAGTTTTTGCATGTAATATCCCCAAAAAAATTAAACTCTAAAATGTTAATAATTAAATTATATTAATTGTTTTGCTTTCACCTTTGTTAGAGTTTGAGTAGAGTTTCAACTTTTGAGATATTACGTGAGTATTTGAATAGAGAGGGGATAAAATGACTTTCACAGAGTGCTTTATTTGGATATTGGATGTTGAGATTTTATTTGGATTTTAGAATATTCAAACAAACAATTTCCAATTCAACCATGAGAGGAGATAGAGTGACTTCTTCATAATAGAGTATCTGGAAATGATGTGAATATTATTTGGACTTCAACAAATATTTTGGGCATTATTTGAACCCTCAAATTATTTTTAGGGAATTATTATACGGCCCAAAATAGACTTTCTAAAATAAAATGAATTTATAAAAAATGGATGAAAATTATTTTTCCTTAGCGCAATATAATTATTTCGGTTTTATAAAAAAGTACAAGAATTTTGTGAGTTGAAATGATATTTTAAATGCCGTGTTCAATTTTGTTTAATTGTTTACGAATGAAAAGATAAAACATGAACTTCGAGCGGGTCAATTCTATTTGGCGCGATGCATGCCATCCTCTATGCGCACCGATGTCATTTGTAAAAGCTTCGCACGTTGGAGATACAATGTTCATCGCGTGAACGTTGATGGAGACGATGTGGCCAGATGCCGTAGAAGGGTAAGCAACGTCGAAGTGGAAGAGAAAGGTGACATACGTTCTTGTGAGATACGAGTTTGGGCTAGTGTTACATCCACGTGCTCTAGGTTCCTTGCATGTTCGGGGCGCGCGTGTATGTCTGCTCCATCTGCTCGTGCTCGTGGTTGGGCATGACGACTACGCGGGGGCAACAACTATGCATCATGTAGCACTCAAACACCCAGGGTATGTTTGGTTGCCCGCATGCAGCCCAATCAGGCCCGCGTGGGATATGTGTAGCTTGTTTGGTTGGTTGGGCTGCATGCGATTCGTGGCCCGCATGAAACTTAAAGCAGGCCTGAGCCTGGCCCGGCGGAAACTGCCAAATCGGCAGTTTCTCGCGAGCCTGGCTCAGCGCGGCGCTGCGAGTGTCGTCACCCATCTGTTGCCAGCCACCACGAGGGTCGACCACGGTGCCGGTCATTCCTGCTCCGCCCTCGTTTCCAGACCTCGTGGTCGTGGGCTCAGCGCCGGCGCCGTCCACGGAGTCGCCACTTCTTGGGACCCCATTGGGCAGGGGGTTCTTGACCCCAGTCCAAGGGTTTTCTCCTGTAGGCGCGTCGTCCTCCTCGACAGCCGGCGTGGCCATGAGCACAGGGCCGATGTCACCGGCCATCGCCGGGGCCGACTCCTCCTCTGCTCCTCCACCTCACTCCTTCCCGTCAGGGTTTTCACCCCGGCATCGGTTCGCTGCGACTGCGCAAGCTCCAGTGAGTCAAAGAATCCCCAATGCTTGCTCGTAGATGTAGATTAGAGGTTTCTTTCTTAGGCATGTGCTAGTACTTAGTGGATTCGATAGGATTAGATAGGATTCGAGTACATCCGATTCGATGCGATCCCAATCGAATCGAATCCGACCGATGTGTTCTTGTTTGCTGCAGTGTGTGTTCTAGGATAATGTTCTTCTGCTAGAGCTTTCCTAGGATCTGTGTTCATGCTAGGATCTGTGTTCATGCTAGAATCCCCAATGCTAGTGTGTTTTGCTAGGATCTGTGTTCATGCTAGGGTCTTGCTAGGATATGTGTTCATGCAAATGGCATGTTCATGTTCAAGCTGGGCTCATGTTCATGTTGCTACATACATGTTCAAGCTAGAGTTTGTGTTGCATGCTCTAGATTGTTTTACGTGCATGTAGTAGGACCATTTTAGGATGCTGCCAAATGTGCATGGGTGCACATGGGTGCTATTTTTAGATGTTTCCATACTTAGGATAGTGCACTCATGAGTGGCAGTTGCAGAAGACCGGATGCCACTGATTAGTGGCATTTGCTCATGGGCAACTACCACTGACCAGGGCCACTTGCTCTTGGGCAAGTCCCCTGGTCAGTGGCACTTGCTCTTGAGCAAGTGCCATTGATCAGTGGCACTTGCCCAAGAGAAAATGGCACTGATCAGTGGCATTTGCTCAAGAGCAAGTGCCATTGATAAGTGGCATTTGGAAAAGAGTTTGTGCATTGATCAGTGGCATTTGATCTTGGGAAAATGTCTCTGATCAGTGGCATTTGTTGTAGTGGTAGTGCAACTGATCAGTGGCATTTGCAGAAGAGCTAATGCCACTGATCAGTGGTTGTTCATTTTGCAAGCACCTCTAATACTTGTCATCTTACCTGACAAGATATTGAAGAGTGACTGGGACGTGGCGCGTGGAGGAGCTCAAGTGGTGGCCGGAGCTGAGGGCACCGAGGATCTCATCCCCACAAAAAGGTGGCTCAAGAGGGTGGACCTACCTAGCAGGGTCGCCTTCATGAGCCTACCTCAGTCAAGGGGCCGATCTCCAAGGACCGACCATGGGGAGGGGGCCTGGGAGCCATCGTGCTTCTACCAGCAGATCAAGGACACTGAAGACCCCGACATGCTCGTCATCACTCGCAAGTTCATGGAGGTGATGAACGAGTGGTTGGTCATCAAGCGGCTCCCGCTCATGGTCAGGCTGTCGGCGAACAAGTGGTGCGAGTTCTAGGTGCAGGTCCAAAACTTCGAGGGGCACATGGTGCTTGGCCGGGGCTGGAACTACTTCTGCCGCCGCCACCGGATCATCCCCGATGACCTCCTCGTTATGCGCATCTCAGGACTCAGCCTGAAGGTCCAAATCTACAACCATGACTCCTTGATCATGTGCAGGTTTTGTTGCAGCAAGCATAACTATGTTGGTGACATTGCGCATGCAATGTCGTTAACTTAGGTGTTAGTGTTGAACTTGTTATGGTCTGTGGCAAGTACTTATGGTACTTGTGATGTGAACTTGTTAATATTTTGGCCAGGAGCAGCACCCTGGTGTGGAGCAGAGAAGGAGGATACCCCTGCTGTTAATCTAAGTAGTTTGTTGTCATTTCCATTGCTTGCTTTGTTTGATCTCATTTGGTTGCTTGTTTTGTTTGTTGTGACTGCTTGCCTCTTTGATCTGCTGTCAGTTGTGCTTGCTGTTGTGCTAGTCATGTGGTGGTAAGGCCACCATACTTGAATGGGTGAGCAGAACACAAACGTTGTTTGCAACCAAACAGCTGAAGTATGCATCTGCTCACACCCTAAGCATAAAAACAGCAACCAAACAGCAGGGGGTAAGTGCCCCTTCATGCGATGCAGGCAACCAAACAGATTGCATCTACTGCATATGAGGCTGCATATGAAGAACCAAGCTGGCTGGAGATGGACATGCAATGCAGGTTGATGACCCACAAGTATAGGGGATCGCAAAAGTTTTCGAGGGTAGAGTATTCAACCCAAATTTATTGATTCGACATAAGGGGAGCCAAAGAATATTCTCAAGTATTAGTAGTCGAGTTGTCAATTCAACCACACCTGGATAACTTAGTATCTGCAGCAAAGTATTTAGTCGCAAAGTAGTATGGAAGTAACGGTAACAGTAGCAAAAGTAACAGTAGCAGTTTTGTAGTAATTGTAAAAGCAGCAGCGGTAAAGTAACTAAGCAAAGAGCAATATGTGAAAAGCTCGTAGGCATTGGATCAGTGATGGATAATTATGTCGGATGCATTTCCTCATGTAATAGTTATAACATAGGGTGACACAGAACTAGCTCCAGTTCATCAATGTAATGTAGGCATGTATTCCGAATATAGTCATACGTGCTTATGGAAAAGAACTTGCATGACATCTTTTGTCCTACCCTCATGTGGCAGCGAGGTCCTATTGGAAACTAAGGGATATTAAGCCCTCCTTTTAATAGAGTACTGGACCAAAGCATTAACACTTAGTGAATACATGAACTCCTCAAACTACAGTCATCACCGGTAAGTATCCTGATTATTGTCACTTCGGGGTTAACGGATCATAACACATAATAGGTGACTATAGACTTGCAAGATAGGATCAAGAACTCACATATATTCATGAAAACATAATAGGTTCAGATCTGAAATCATGGCACTCGGGCCCTAATGACAAGCATTAAGCATAGCAAAGTCATAGTAACATCAATCTTAGAACATAGTGGATACTAGGGATCAAACCCTAACAAAACTAACTCGATTACATGGTAAATCTCATCCAGCCCATCACTGTTCAGCAAGCCTACAATGGAATTACTCACGCACAGCAGTGAGCATCATGAAATTGGTGATGGAGGATGGTTGATGATGACGACAACGACGGATTCCCCTCTCCGGAGCCCTGAACGGACTCCAGATCAGCCCTCCCGAGAGAGTTTAGGGCTTGGCAGCGGCTCCGTATCGTAAAACGCGATGAATACTTCTTTATTTTTTTTCTCCCCGAACGTGAATATATGGAGTTGGAGTTGAGGTCGGTGGAGCCTCATAGGGCCCACGAGGCAGGGGGCGTGCCCTAGGGGGGGCGCCCCCCACCCTCGTGGACAGGGTGTGGCCCCCCTGGTGCTGATTCTTTCGCTAGTATTTTTTATTAATTCCAAAAAGTTACTCTGTGGATTTTCTGGTCATTCCGAGAACTTCTATTTCTGCACAAAAATAACACCAGGGCAGTTCTGCTGAAAACAGCGTCAGTCCGGGTTAGTTCCATTCAAATCATGCAAGTTAGAGTCCAAAACAAGGGCAAAAGTTTTTGGAAAAGTAGATACGACGGAGACGCATCAACTCCCCCAATCTTAAACCTTTGCTTGTCCTCAAGCAATTGAGTTGATAAACTGAAAGTGATAAAGAAAAAACTTTTACAAACTCCGTTTGCTCTTGTTGTTGCAAATATGTAAAGCCAGCATTCAAGTTTTCAGCAAAGATTATGAACTAACCATATTTACAATAACACTTAGGTCTCATGTTTACTCATATCAATGGCATAATCAACTGGCGAGCAATAATAATAAAACTCAGATGACAACACTTTCTTAAAACAATCATAATATGATATAACAAGATGGTATCTCGCTAGCCCTTTTTGAGACCGCAAAACATAAATGCAAAGGACCTTTAAAGATCAAGGACTGACTAAACATTGTAATTCATGGTAAAAGAGATGAAGTCATAGTCATACCCAATATAAACTAACATTAATGCATGCAAATGACAGAGGTGCTCTCCAACGGATGCTTTTTAATAAGAGAGTGATGACTCAACATAAAAGTAAATAGATAGGCCCTTCGCAGAGGGAAGCAGGGATTTATAGAGGTGCCAGAGCTCGATTTTGAAATAGAGATATAATATTTTGGGTGGCATACTTTCATTGTCAACATAACAACCGAGAGATCTCGATATCTTCCATGCTACACACATTATAGGCTGTTCCCAAACAGAATGGTAAAGTTTATACTCCCCCACCACGAACAAGCATCAATCCATGGCTTGCCCGAAACAACGGGTGCGTCCAACTAACAACAATCCTAGGGGAGTTTTGTTTGCAATTATTTTCATTTGATTTGAGCATGGGACTGGGCATCCCGGTGACTAGCCATTTTCTCGTGAGTGAGGAGCGGAGTCCACTCCTCTTGAGAATAACCCGCCTAGCATGGAAGATACAAACAACCCTAGTTGATACATGAGCTGTTCGAGCATACAAAACAGAATTTCATTTGAAGGTTTGGAGTTTGGCACATACAAATTTACTTGGAACGGCAGGTAGATACCACATATAGGAAGGTATGGTGGACTCATATGGAATAACTTTGGGGTTTATGGAATTTAGATGCACAAGCAGTATTCCCGCTTAGTACAAGTGAAGGCTAGAAAAAGACTGGGAAGCGACCAACTAGAGAGAGACAACAGTCATGAACATGCATTAAAATTAATCAACACCGAGTGCAAGCATGAGTAGGATATAATCCACCATGAGCATAAATATCGTGAAGGCTATGTTGATTTTGATTCAATTACATGTGTGAACATGTGCCAAGTCAAGTCACTTGAATCATTCAAAGGAGGATACCACCCTATCATACCACATCACAACCATTTTAATAGCATGTTGGCACGCAAGGTAAACCATTATAAACTCCTAGCTAATTAAGCATGGCATAAGCAACTATAATCTCTAATCGTCATTGCAAACATGTTTATTCATAATAGGCTGAATCAGGAATGATGAACTAATCATATTTACAAAAACAAGAGAGGTCGAGTTCATACCAGCTTCTCTCATCTTAATCAGTCCATCATATATCGTCATTATTGCCTTTCACTTGTACGACCGGATGGTGTGGATAATAACAATAGTGCACGTGCATTGGACTAAGCTCAAATCTGCAAGCATTCAATTCAAAGGAGAAGACAAGGTAATATGGGCTCTTGGTTAAATCGACAACAATGCATATAAGAACAACTTAACATTTTCATTATGGTCTTCTCGTCCCAACCCCCAAAGAAAATAAAAGAAATAAAACTATTTACACGGAAAGCTCCCAACAAGCAAAAGAAGAACGAGAAATCTTTTTGGGTTTTCTTTTAATTACTACTACAAGCATGGAAAGTAAACTAACAAGTATAGGGTAGAGTATTCATGACCAAAAATGCATATACTTGTATTAAGCGGGAATACTGCTTGTGCATTGATGACCCACAAGTATAGGGGATCGCAACAGTTTTCGAGGGTAGAGTATTCAACCCAAATTTATTGATTCGACACAAAGGGAGCCAAAGAACATTCTCAAGTATTAGCAGTCGAGTTGTCAATTCAACCACACCTGGATAACTTAGTATCTGCAGCAAAGTATTTAGTAGCAAAGTAGTATGGAAGTAACGGTAACAGTAGCAAAAGTAACAGTAGCAGTTTTGTAGTAATTGTAAAAGCAGCAGCGGTAAAGTAACTAAGGAAAGAGCAATATGTGAAAAGCTCGTAGGCATTGGATCAGTGATGGATAATTATGTCGGATGCGATTCCTCATGTAATAGTTATAACATAGGGTGACACAAAACTAACTCCAGCTCATCAATGTAATGTAGGCATGTATTCCGAATATAGTCATACGTGCTTATGGAAAAGAACTTGCATGCCATCTTTTGTCCTACCCTCCCGTGGCAGCGGGGTCCTATTGGAAATTTAGGGATATTAAGGCCTCCTTTTAATAGAGTACCGGACCAAAGCATTAACACTTTGAATACATGAACTCCTCAAACTACGGTCATCACCGGTAAGTATCCCGATTATTGTCACTTCGGGGTTAATGGATCATAACACATAATAGGTGACTATAGACTTGCAAGATAGGATCAAGAACTCACATATATTCATGAAAACATAATAGGTTCGGATCTGAAATCATGGCACTCGGGCCCTAGTGGCAAGCATTAAGCGTAGCAAAGTCATAGCAACATCAATCTAAGAACATAGTGGATACTAGGGATCAAACCCTAACAAAACTAACTCAATTACATGGTAAATCTCATCCAACCCATCACCGTCCAGCAAGCCTATGATGGAATTACTCATGCACGGCGGTGAGCATCATGAAATTGGTGATGGAGGATGGTTGATGATGACGACGGCGACGGATTCCCCTATCGGGAGCCCCGAATGGACTCCAGATCAGCCCTCCCGGGAGAGTTTAGGGCTTGGCGGCGGCTCCATATCATAAAACGCGATGAATCCTTCTCTCTTATTTTTCTCTCCCCGAACGTGAATATATGGAGTTGGAGTTGAGGTCGGTGGAGCTTCAGGGGGCCCATGAGGCAGGGGGCACGCCCTAGGGGGGCACCCTTGTGGATAAGGTGTGGGGCCCCTGGTGATGATTCTTTCGCCAGTATTTTTTATTAATTCCAAAAAGTTGTTCCGTGGATTTCCAAGTCATCCGAGAACTTTTATTTTTGCACAAAAATAACACCATGGCAGTTCTGCTGAAAACAGTGTCAGTTCGGGTTAGTTCCATTCAAAACATGCGAGTAGAGTCCAAAACAAGGGGAAAAGTGTTTGGAAAAGTAGATACGACGGAGACATATCACAGGTACTGTAGCAAACTGTAACCAAACACGCCCCCGTCGAACTACTCCCCAATGATCCCTGTTGGGTACACAATGAAAAACGTGGTGCTATAGGATGCAACAACACAAAGCGGCGACACCACTAGAAGCCTAGGACGAATACACATACATCAGTGGATGTATGAAGCACTAGAACAACCATGCATGTAGGATGGAGACAACGCGATGCAAGCAGGGGTGGCTCTCGAGTATGTGGCGCTGTCTCTGCAAGCAGCGAGGGGCAAGGCATAAGAGGCGATTGAGAAGATAGAGAAGGGAGATAGGTGGCCTGACGTAAAGTCGGTCGGTGATGTGGCGCTCTGACCATAGCTACTGCATATCGATCAATTTGATCAAATACCTTAGCATGTATGCCAAAATCACATTCACTCTGAATCTGTTTGAGGAATTTCATATATCATTAAACATATGTCAAATTACAACACGAAGTCAAGTAAACCATAATAGAAAAAGAGAGAGGACGCATATCCACAAACGTTTGCAAGAAAACTCCATTGAAACAGATTTCTGCAATCGCTATTGTTGCCACTTGCCGTCTTCGAAGACGAAGAAACACCATCCCCCGTAAAGGCTTTGTGAGCCGAAGAAAAGGCTTGCCGCTGGCAAGGCCATTGTCGCTATGGCGTGTCAACCGGGGATCATCCCCGTGCTCCTCGAAACCCAAATCCGCTGCATGTTGTCAATGTTGTCGACCACCCACAAGCCTCCAACCTTGTTCATAGACCTTCATCTTCCCCCGAACAAAGATGGCACCACACAAGATGAGATCCTCCATATACACAACAAAGACCACCAGATCCATCGCATCAAGAAAACAATGGAATAAGGCTCCCACAAATCCCTCAATTTCATCACCAAGGACTTCATTGAGATGGCTGAGATTGTGGAAGTTTTATTCCAAACGTTGGCGTCACCGCCATCCAAACATCATGGTGGAACAAACTAAGCCTAACCCTTGTTGGAAATATGCCCTACAGGCAATAATATTGTATTATTATATTTCCCTTATTCATAATTAAGAGTTTATATTTCATGCTATAAATGTTATGATCCTGGAATATGTCATTCAGTGGAAAACTCATATGCATGTGTGGAAGGATAAACAGTAAATAACAGGTTCTCGGTCTCGCCTCTAAGACCAGCTCGAGTGTTGTTGGTGATCATGTTTTTCGGATCTTAGGATATCGTTAAGTGTAACGATAGTCCTAGAAACAACATTGAGGGTATGATGTTAGAAGAATGATCATATTTAATCGACCCAATACTTGTCTATTATACTATGTGATTATATTGTCTGAAATCATATGTTCTGTTGGCATGTGTTTTAGTTCCTCAGACCATGAGAGTATCTCGGTCACTTCCTACCAGACGGTGGGCTTTGGGGTTGCTCAAACGTCATCTATAATAAGGTGATCATAATGATTACTTTCAGGCTCACTGAAAAGTTTGACAAGTGACCGGATAGCTCAAGTGTGAGATTTTCTCCTCTAGCAATGGAGAGATATTCTTAGGGCCCTGTCGGTGTGACGACATCCATCATCTTCTGGCTAGACACTAGTGACTATGTCACGGGGATGCCGGAACACGTCAACAAGAAAGAAGAACAAAACTGGTAACGAGAGCAATGGTATACTGAGCATGGTGATGACTCAGGAGGCTACCGATGCACATCGGGTTTTGTAAAGTATCATGAAGCAAAGGGAACATCACATGATAATCAAAGGTTCACTCGAATATCATTCATGATCATAGGGACCGATATGGATGTCCACGGTTTTGCTATCGGTCATTGAACGAAGGGGTTTCGTTCATGTCTACGATTTACCGAACCTACGGGGTCACAAGATTAAGGTAATCATGATCTGCTGAGTGCTAGTGGGACGGGAGTGATGAGAATATATTTTGGGAATTGTTTCATTAATATCTGGAATAGTTCTGAGAGGTTCCGGATGCGTTTCAAGGTCACAAGAAGGGTTTCGATGAATATCGGGTAATACTGAGTATTACCAATTAATTATACATATGTGGAAAATGTTTCTGGGGATGTTAACATTTTAGATATATCAACGGGAAGCCAAGAGGTGGAAGGCAACTTGGGCCACAAGGGCCCAAGTGGTGTTGGCGCCTCCCCTTTCCTTATGGGGGATCCTACTTGGGGAGGGAGTGGGACTCCCCCCCCAAGGCTGCGCACCAAGGGGGCTCTTTCCCCCCTTGGTGGCTGCCCTCTCCCTCATCTTTCTTCTTCTCATCTAAAGATGTGTTTTTATTGGGAGGCTTTCAAAGAGAATATGAAACACATCATCCATAGAAATTTAAGCATTAGCAAGTTGTCCATCCACAAATCCCTCTTGGTTATCAGTTACAATCAAAGAGTATTGTTTATTAATATCATTAAAAACTTGTTGGATTACATTGAAAGGAGGGAATTTCTTTTTGGTATTCTTGTCAAAGGTGTGATCATCACGAAATAAATATCTCAGCAAGTAATCACTATTGTATAGAATGTCATCTATTATTGGTTCCTCATGATTCGTGGCATAAAAAAAATCAAAGATCTCTCTAGCTTCTCGCACTACATAATCAAATTCATTCACGAGGACAAGGGTAGCTATATTCTTAGACCTAGGGTTTTTTATAACCGGCAACTCATAAAACAAACTTTGCAAAGTAAGATGGGTACGAATGAATCTTCTCTCAAGTTTAAGAATGAGTGTGGAAATAGCATTGGCATAATTTTAGTTCTTTTAAGAATAGGAGCATCATCACAAGTTATAATCCCCATGCAATTAAATAATTCTTGGATAACACTTTTTCCTATGATATTCCCATGTCCCATCACAAAAGTTTTTGCATCTAGATTGGTGGAAATTTCAATCTTAGGAGTTTTACCATCCTCACTTTTTCCATGCGAAAGTCACCCATGATAGCAGTTAAGGCAAAAAAACAAGCAAGCAAAGAAGCAAACACAAAAAAATGAAAAATATTTTTGTATTTTTGTGAAAATGTTTTAGAAGTGGGGGAGATGAAAACGAGAGGCACAAGGCAAATAATGTAAATGCAAGTAAATGAGAGTTTATGCATAGGTACTTGATAGATGTTGATGATGTCTCCCCAGCAATGGCGCCAGAAGTTCTTTCGACTACTTGTGAGTTGTGTTGGTATTTTCTTGAAGAGGTGAGGATGATGCAGTACAATAGAGATAAGTATTTCCCTTAGTTAAGAACCAAGGTTATCAATCTAGCAGGGGAACCACGCAACACCTCGTGAATAGCACCTGCACACAAAATAACAAATACTTGTAGCCAACGCGAACAAGGGGTTGTCAATCCCTCTGCGGTTAATTGCAAGAATCAAATCTTGTATAGGTAGATGGATAAATAAAACACAAAAAAATAAAGCAAATAAAACTGCAGCAAAGTATTTTTTTGTTTTTGATATATGATGAAAATAGACCCGAGGGGCATAGTTTTCACTAGAGGCTTCTCTCTTGAAAAAGCATACGGTGGGTAAACAAATTACTGTTGGGCAATTGATCGAAAAGCGAATAATCATGACGATATCCAAGGCAATGATTATGTATATAGGCATCACATCCGAGACAAGTAGACCGAAACAATTCTGCATCTACTACTATGTAACACCCACGATGCGGCTATATCTCCCACGTGTCGAAGCACGACTTAGAGGCATAACTGCATGGTGGTTTTGTCACAAGAAGGGTCATCTTCACACAATCCCATGTAATGAACAAGAATGGGATAAAGAGAGTTGGCTTACAATCACCACTTCACACAATACATAAATTAAGATCATACATCATTCAAATACACTCATAGACCGGCTACGGTCAAGTTCAAACGAAAAGAAGACAACCCCAAATGCTAGATCCCCGATCGCCCCGACTGGGCTCCACTACTGATCATCTAGAAACGATACATAGTAACAACCAAGGGCCTCATCAAATTCCCACTTCAGCTCAGTTGCGCCATCTGCGCCTGTATCCTCGGCACCTGCATCTGTTTTGGTAGAATCTGTGAGCCACGGGGACTCAGCAATCTCACACCCGCGAGATCAAGACTATTTAAGCTCAAAGGTAGGTAAGGGGGTAATATGGTGGAGCTGCAGCAAGCACTAAGCATATATGGTGGCTAACATATGCAAGTGAGAGCGAGAAGAGAAGCAACGCATTGGTCGAGAAGCTAGAAGCGATCAAGAAGTGATCCTGAAACTAGTTACGTCAAGCATAACACAAACCGTGTTCACTTCCCGGACTCCGCCAAGAAGAGACCATCACGGCTACACACGCGGTTGATGCATTTTAATGAAGTCAAGTGTCAAGTTATCTACAACCTAACATTAACAAATTCCCATCTGCCTCATAACCGCGGGCACGGCTTTCGAAAGATTATATACCCTGCAGGGGTGTCCCAACTCAGCCCATCACAAGCTCTCAGGGTCAACGAAGGATATACCTTCTCCCAGGAAGACCCGATCAGTCTCAGAATCCCGGTTCGCAAAACATTTCAACAATGGTAAAACAAGACCAGCAAAGCCACCCGACTGTGCCGACAAATCCCGATAGGAGCTGCACATATCTCGTTCTCAGGGCACACCGGATTGTCCAAACTTCCGGTAGGCCAACCTAGAGTTGCCCCTGGTGGCCACCGGCGGCTGACAGGTAGGACCAACACTCACGACGAGCACTGGCCCGGGGGGGGGGGTAAATAAAGATGACCCTTGGGCTCGCGAAAACCCAAGGGAAAAGGGCTTAGGTGGCAAATGGTAAAACTAAGGTTGGGCCTTGCTGGAGGAGTTTTATTCAAAGCGAACTGTCGAGGGGGTCCCATAAATCACCCAACCGTGTAAGGAACGCAAAATCAAGGAAGATAACACCGGTATGACGGAAACTAGGGCGGCAAGAGTGGAACAAGTCACCAGGCATAAGGCCGAGCCTTCCACCCTTTACCAAGTATATAAGGTGCATTAATTTAAACAAGAGATATTGTGATATCCCAAAATATCCATGTTCCGACCAGGAACAAACTTCATCTTCACCTGCAACTAACAATGCTATAAGAGGGCTGAGCAAAAGCGGTGACATAGCCAATCAACGGTTGCTAGGACAGGATGGTTAAAGGTTTGACATGGCAATAGGTAGGCATGGTAAACAATGGCATGTAGAGCTAACATAGCGATAGAGCGAGTACTAGCAAGCAGAGATAGAAGTGATATCGAAGGTATGATCATCTTGCCTGCAAGGTTCTTAGAGTTGTCGAAGGCTTGATCCTTGTTAGCGTACTCAACAGGTTCCTCGTGCACATACTCGTCTCCCGGCTCTACCCAAAGCAAGAACACAAGCAAAGGAACCACAATAAATCACGGTGCAATGCGCAAGCAACATGATGCAATACATGACATGATATGTGAGATGTGATATGCAATGTGTAAGCGTGCTTTGGAAGGAAAGATGAAGAACAAGGCATCAACTTGGCAAACCAAGTATGCCACTGGAAAGATGAGATGATTTCGGTTGAAATCGATATAAAGATCACCGGATTCGGGTGCACGGTTTGCAATAGACAAGCACGACAAGATATGATGCAAACTGCTTAAAATAGCAACATGACCACTTGGATGCAAAGTATAAATAAGCTATCGCACCCAAACATATGAACAGAATGCATAGCAGTGATGTACAAGAGATGCTCTACGAAACATGAACACTGAGCTCAATCTATAAACCACTAGAGCATGACTAAAATAGCATGGCAAATATGCAAAAGATAACAGGTTCTACAGACTTAGTGAAATTACTAGACATAGCAGAAACAGATTCAACATGGCATCTCTACAGGCTTGATTAACTCACTACCAGGCATGTCATGGCATGGAACAAGTACTAGCATGAAGTAGGCATGGAAATGAAGCTACTCATGTGCAAAACAACCACCTAGCATATTTGCATGAGCAAACACATAAAGGACAAAACAGCAACATAGATTGAGATGACATGTCCATGAACTTGCTCAAATGCAAAAACTAATGCCACCACTGGATTAGTGGGATTTTTCTACCTCAAAAACATATATAATATGTTGGGGTTGCTGTAGAAAAATCATCACAAGAGCACTAAGATAAAACCTGCCCTAAATGGAATATGACAGAAATGGCATTTTCCATATTCGGGAACATCCAGAAATGGACTTGCCCTAAATGGATAGATTCCATATGCCAGAAATGGAATATTCGCTGGGAAAAGAAATAAAAATAAAAAAAAGGACAAACAGGGGCTAAGGGAGGATGATAGGTGGGGCCACCCTGTCATACTCACACACGGTGCAAAGAAACAGAAAAAAGGGGGGAAGGATAATGCACCCGCGGGGGATCGAACCCGGGTCTCCCCGGTGTGGTTCTGCATCGGCAACCACTGGGCTAGGTAGGTACTAATGATAGGAAAAGGGGTTTCGGCCCCTTTTAGAGACACACCAGATCGAGTTCATCTGTCATAAACAGAGAAGATGACGGCGCCGGCGAGGGCAACGGCGGCAACCAGTGGGGAACAGGGACTCCGGCGGGCGTGTGGAAAGGGGTAAGGATGCATGCAACTACGAGGGGATGCAGGGGCGCTCGAGCTCGGGCAGTTGCTCGACTCGGGGCCATGGCATCCGCGGCGAGCGGCAGCAGCAGCTACGGCGACACAAGGAAAGGCCGGGTGCGTGCGGGAGTGCGAACGAGCGGCGCGAGCGAGCTGCGGGAGCACGACAGGGGGGATCCAGAGCGGGGACACGCAAGCACGCTACGGTTGAACAGCACTGCACAAATAAATTCAGAGATCGCCGGAGCACTGCGAGCGCGGGGAAGACATGGATCGGCTGAGTTCTACGGGTACCTACATGCCATGGGATGGATGGGAGAGGGAGGTGCATTACCAAGCTCACCCAAGGACACGAAGTGGTCGACAGAGACGAGCTGGCGGCGACGAAGTGGAGCTCTGAATCCTTGGCGCGGTCCTGACCGAGAGGAAGATGGAAGCAGAGGACGTCGAGGAACTCGTCGTCCGGGGCACCGTAGTCGACGTCGTGGAAGGAGACGACGACGAGGAAGAAGAAGGACACGATCTACGGGGGTGAGGGTGACCGGAGAGCACGCCGGCGATGAGGTGCGCTCTCAGGTGCGCTCGGGACGGAGCGGTTGCGGTGGATCTGGTGGTTCTACTCACCTGGCGGCGGCGATGAGAGGAAGAGGGAAACCCTAGGGGGCGTGTGGACAAGGAGAGGGGTTAAAAGGGGGCTAGGGCGACGGGTGGAGCACGACGTCGACGCGGCCGTGGCCATGTGCGAGCCCGGCACGAGCTTGACAAAAAGGTGAAGGGCAGGTGCGCTGTAGCCAGAGGCTGGCTAGTGGGGTCGCGGGTGACACGTGGGCGTACGGGCTCCTGGGTAGCGTCGCAGCTGGGTGAGAAACGACGAGGGCGCGAGCGAGCTGGCTGGCTGCGCTGGCTGGGCTGGCGGGCAGGAAAGGCCCTAGCTGGGCTGCGGGAGGCCCAAGGGGGGGGGCTGCTGCGCTGGCTGGGCTGATACTCTCCTTTTTCTATTTGTTCAAACAGAAATAGAAAAAGAAAAGCACAGGGTAAAAGGAGAGGAATTAGAGTATAAAGAAAATATTCTCAAGCTCCTGGAATTATCCACTATTTGAATAAATTGCATTGGGCATTTGTAGAGGTAGAAAAATAAGACAAGTTTGAATATAATTCAAACTTGTGTCATTTTTGAACCTGACCAAAACAACTTCAAATAAGGAGACATTTGGCAGAGAGGTTTATGACATGGAGCAAGATTTATAGGGAGAATATGAACATTAATAGAGAAAGGAAAATAGCACTTGACAAAAGAAGGAAGTAGAGGGAAGGAGGAGGTGGTGATGCAAGGTTTATATATTGAGCATGCCACAACATAATAGGTATGAGATCACAACATGCACATGATGAGGATGAATGCAAAATGACAAGAGGCACAAATGCAATATGGTAAGGAGAGCATGACAATGAAAAGAAAAAAACCACATAACCAAACAAGATGAGGCCAAACATGATAAAACCCACAAGAAATGGATGAAGGTCAAGTTGATATATTGCCAAAATGGGACATGTTACATCTGGGGTGTTACAACTCTCCACTACAAGAGGATCTCGTCCCGAGATCTAGGACTGAAAGAACTCCGGATATTCGGAACGGAGGTGATCCTCGCGCTCCCAGGTGGCTTCTCGGTCGGAATGGTGTGACCACTTCACTTTCAGGAATTTGATTGACTTGTTGCGAGTCTTGCGCTCGGTTTCTTCAAGAATAGCAACGGGTTGCTCATGATAAGAGAGATCTTCTTGGAGGTCGATCTCTTCGAAGTTGATAGTGCGCTCAGGAGTCTTGAAGCACTTGCGAAGCTGTGACACGTGAAACACATCGTGCACGTTTGCAAAGTTGGATGGAAGCTCAAGTTGATAGGCGAGGTCGCCTCTTTTGCCAATGATCTTGAAAGGACCCACGTATCTAGGGGCAAGCTTCCCTTTGATACCGAAGCGACGAGTGCCTTTCATTGGAGAGACGCGAAGGTAGACATGGTCTTCGATTTCAAAAGCCAAGTCATGGTGCTTGCTATCATAGTAACTCTTTTGGCACGATTGCGCGGCTTTGAGATTCTCACGAATGACTTTGCACATTTCTTCGGCTTCTGTGATCAAGTCGTTGCCAAGAAGTTGGCGTTCACCTGTCTCAGACCAGTTGAGAGGAGTACGGCACTTTCTGCCATAGAGAATTTCGAATGGGGCCTTGCCCGAACTCGCTTGGAAGCTGTTGTTGTAGGAGAACTCGACATATGGAATACAATCTTCCCACTTCATACCGAAAGAAATGACACAAGCTCTGAGCATATCTTCAAGAATTTGATTGACTTGCTCGACTTGGCCACTTGTTTGAGGATGGGAAGCTGTGCTGAAACGAATGTTGGTGCCCATGGCCGTCTGAAAGGAGTCCCAGAACTTAGAAGTGAAGATGCTTCCACGATCTGAAGATATCAATTGTGTTATGCCGTGCAAGGAGACAATTCTGGAGGTGTATAGCTCTGTCAGCTGAGCTTCTGTGATAGATTCTTTGATAGGAAGAAAATGAGCCACTTTGGTAAGCTTGTCAATGACAACGAAGATAGCATCATTTCCACGCTTGGACTTAGGAAAACCAGTCACGAAGTCCATCTCGATATGGTCAAACTTCCATTCCGGAATAGCAAGAGGTTGGAGGAGACCAGCTGGTCGTTGGTGTTCTGCTTTCACTCTTCTGCAGACATCACATTCATTCACGAATTGAGCAATCTCTCGCTTCATTCGAGTCCACCAATACGACTGCTTGAGGTCATGGTACATCTTTGTACTTCCAGGGTGAATGGATAGGAGGGAATTGTGTGCCTCATTCATGATGACTTTTCTCAGATCACCTTTTGGAACCACAATTCGATCCTCGAAGAAAAGAGTATCTTTGTCATCCAAGCGATAGCACTTGTATTTGGGAATGCCCTTGTCAATACCACGTTTCACCTTCTTCACCATGGTATCCAGGAGTTGTGCCTCACGAATTTGATCTTCCAAAGTAGGAGAGACTATGAGGTTGGCGAGGAAGCCTTGAGGAACAACTTGAAGATTCAGCTTGCGGAAAGCCTCACAAAGATCCGGTTGAAACGGCTTGAAAATTAGACTGTTGCAATAAGCCTTTCTGCTCAGAGCATCTGCAATCACATTTGCCTTGCCAGGAGTATATTCAATACTCGGATTGTACTCTTGAATCATTTCGACCCATCGAGTTTGCCTGAGGTTAAGGTTGGGTTGAGTGAAGATGTACTTGAGGCTCTTGTGATCGGTGAAAATGTCCACTTGCCTTCCCAATAAGAGATGTCTCCATGTTATCAATGCGTGGACAACTGCCGCCAACTCAAGATCATGAGTGGGGTAGTTCTTTTCGTTGGGCTTCAACTGACGAGAGGTATAGGCCACAATTTTTTTCTCTTGCATCAACACAGCACCGAGACCTTGAAGGGAAGCATCACAGAATACTTCGAATGGCTTGGATTCATCAGGAGGAGTCAAAACAGGAGCTGTGACTAGCTTCTCTTTGAGGGTGTTAAAAGCGACGTCACACTCAGGCATCTAGACATACTTGACATGCTTCTGGAGGAGGTTGGAAAGAGGCTTTGCAATCTTAGAGAAGTTCTCAAAGAATCTTCGGCAATAGCTTGCAAGACCAAGAAAACTGCGGAGTTGCTTGACATTCTGAGGAGGTTCCCAATTCAGAACTGCAGAAACCTTCGCGGATTAACAGCAATGCCCTTGGCAGAGATGATGTGACCAAGATAAAGAACTTCATCAAGTCAGAACTCACATTTGGAAAACTTCGCATAGAATTGATGCTCTCTGAGCTTGTCGAGCACCAATCGCAAATGTTTGGCATGATCCTCCTTATTCTTGGAGAAGACCAAAATATCATTGAGATACACCAAGACGAATTCATTGGTGTAGGGGTTGAAGATAAAGTTCATCATGCGAGAGAACGTTGGAGGAGCATTGACAAGGCCGAAAGACATGACAGTATATTCATAAGAACCATAGCTTGTCCTGAATGCTGTCTTGGGAATATCTTGTTCACGAATGTGAATCTGATGATAACCCATAC
Organism: Triticum dicoccoides; assembly: GCF_002162155.2. Taxonomy (NCBI): domain Eukaryota; kingdom Viridiplantae; phylum Streptophyta; class Magnoliopsida; order Poales; family Poaceae; genus Triticum; species Triticum dicoccoides. Next base: position 441,164,090 of record NC_041389.1, on the reverse strand, counting down.
GAAGGTCAAGCTTGGAGAAAACTTTAGCTCCTTTGAGTTGCTCGAAAAGCTCATTGATGTTGGGAAGTGGGTACTTGTTCTTGATTGTCTTCTTGTTCAATGGACGGTAATCGATGCAAAGTCGGTCCGTGCCATCCTTCTTCTGGACAAAAAGAACTCCAAAACCCCATGGGGATGAACTCGGTCTGATCAAACCCAGACGCTCTTGTTCATCGAGCTGTTTCTTCAATTCCTTCAGCTCCTTGGGTCCAAGCTTGTATGGACGCTTGCAAACGGGTTCCGTTCCAGGCTCAAGATCAATAACGAACTCGACTGGCCGATGAGGAGGCATACCCGGAAGCTCTTCTGGAAAGACATCTTGGTACTCACAAACGACTGAAATTTGAGAAATAGCATCCAGCTCGCCCTTCTCATTGAGAGAAAACAACCGAATGGTTTCATCACGAGCGGCATAGATGATAACATCCTCAGAAGGGTGTGTCAATTGAATCTACCTGGCAGCACAATCAAGCTGAGCCTTGTGCTTAGAAAGCCAATCCATCCCAAGAATTAGATCAATATCAGAGTCGCCAAGAACAATTGGAGAAGACAGAAATTTATAGTCGCCCATCTTGATAGAAACATCCGGGACCATGTAGCTTGCGTTCATGCTTTTAGCGGGAGAGACAACTGCTAACGGTCTAGGCAATTCTTGGAAAGACAACTCATGCTTAGATGCAAATGGTCTTGAGATGAAACTAAGCGATGCACCAGTGTCAAAAAGAACTTTTGCAGGAATATCATTAACAGGAAGATTACCGATGATCACATCTGAAGAATCCTCTTCCTAAGCTGCATTCATCATGTTCACCTTTGCAAACTTGGAATTATGCTTGACCACTGCATTGCTTGAAGATCTCACAGGAGGAGGAGGAGGAAGGCGCCTTTGATTGAAGCATTTGTTCGCGTAGTGACCTTTCTGCTGGCACTTGTTGCAAGTCACTTCTGAGAGCGAACGATGATAAGGAGCATTTGACTTTGAAGCTTGAGGCTGAGACTTGTTCTGATAGCCTGGGTTGGGTGGGTGGGAAGATCCACGACCACCTGAGTTCTTCTGTTGGTAAGGCTGACGAAACGGAGGAGGAGGAAGATAGAACTTCTGTTGCTTAGCTGCCACTTGTGAGGAAGAAGAAGATTGCACTGCATCCCTGATTCTCTTCTTAGAAGCCTCACACTTGAGCTGAGCACCTTCTTGCTTGAGTGCAATATTGTAGAATTGATCAAACTGAGTAGGCTCAACAAGAACGAGAGCTAACTGCAGATCCTCTCTAAGGCCACCTCTGAACTGATAGATCATACTCTTCTCATCTGGAACATCTTGCTTAGCGAAGCGAGCAAGTTTCTGAAACTGCTTGTTGTATTCGTACACTAACATGTTGCCTTGCTTGAGATTGCGGAACTCCTCACGCTTGCTCTCAACAACACTGGTAGGAATGTGGTGAGCTTTAAAGTCCCGACAGAAATCAGTCCAAGTAATCACTCGACCTCCACTGGAATCCTTGTATTGCTGGAACCAATCAGCTGCTTGATCCTTAAGCTGAAAAGAAGCAAACTTGACATAGTCCTCAGGCCTGACATTGCTGCATTCAAAATGCTTGTTGATATCCACGAGCCAATCATCAGCGTCTGTGGCCTCGACACAGTAGCTGAAAGACTTCGGCTGATTTCCCAGGAACTGGTTGAGGGTTGGAAATAGAGGCTGATGATTGAACTGCCCTTGACCTTGATTCCCTTGGTTGCCTTGGCCTTGGTTGCGCTCTTGCATGAGCTGGATCATCATCTGAGCATGGGCGTTAGAGGCTGCCATCAAAGCTTGCCATGCCTCCAGAGGCGGAGGTGGAGGTGGAGGGTTCGCCTGACTCCCATCATTGCGTTCCGGATTCTGATGCGTTGGTGGAGCCATCCTGAAGAGGGTGACATCCGTTAGCATCTTGATAGACAGATAGACAAGCTGAATCAACGGATAGAAATTGCAACATATAGTCTTCACAATAAACATTCGAACAAAGATGAACGAATGAATTCAAAGTAAACATCACACGTCCATAAAGATGAGAAGCCACTTGAATAGAGATTGATGAATGAAATAAACAAGGTACAACTGGAACAAATAAGTGGTAAGGATTACCCAATCACGAACCAAATATCTGCAGGAAGAAATGCTAGAGCTACTTGAATCCCACCTATAAACTCCTGAAACTTTCTGGTTATGCAATCAGGTGTTGGGGATACAGGGGAAGCAATATATCTCACCCAAACTAACAATCCCTACATCCAGCTATATCCATCTGTCAACACATAACCAAGAAACCTTTGAAATCATGTACCTCAACCTTCGAAAAGCATCCGTTATACGAGTCATGGCAATACTCCCAAACTCCCCAGTACTGGGTGACGTCGAGGTTATCTCACCAACAACTGCATAAAAGAGATTTTTGATGTCGGCAAAACTCAGGTATTCCAGAACTGCAACGATAAAATTGTGACGACAACACCTTGGAGCTCAACTCCCCGGGACACTGCCACAACCCCTAAATGTCAGGAGGCACCAAGAACAATGTTCTCATCACAAAACCATCGGAACGATTCCAAGATACCCGCGTGATCCTAAAAAAAAATTTTAGTGAAATTTGAGGAGAGGAAAGTCAAAACATCTACGTCAGGAGACCTCACCAGAGCGACGAACGGACTGAGGAGTAAAAAGAATCCTACTCTCCGATATATATAATCCTAAGACTCAAAACATTTTTGTTCTAGACTCAACATCGCCAGCAAACAATCAAGCAGGGGGCTCCTAAGTCGGGGATGGCTTTGAATACCAACTTGTAACACCCATGATGCGGCTATATCTCCCACGTGTCGAAGCACGACTTAGAGGCATAACCGCATGGTGGTTTTGTCGCAAGAAGGGTCATCTTCACACAATCCCATGTAATGAACAAGAATGGGATAAAGAGAGTTGGCTTACAATCGCCACTTCACACAATACATAAATTAAGATCATACATCATTCAAATACACTCATAGACCGGCTACGGTCAAGTTCAAACGAAAAGAAGACAACCCCAAATGCTAGATGCCCGATCGCCCCGACTGGGCTCCACTACTGATCATCTGGAAACGATACATAGTAACGACCAAGGGCCTCATCAAATTCCCACTTCAGCTCAGTTGCGCCATCTGCGCCTGTATCCTCGGCACCTGCATCTGTTTTGGTAGAATCTGTGAGCCACGGGGACTCAGCAATCTCACACCCGCGAGATCAAGACTATTTAAGCTCAAAGGTAGGTAAGGGGGTAATATGGTGGAGCTGCAGCAAGCACTAAGCATATATGGTGGCTAACATACGCAAGTGAGAGCGAGAAGAGAAGCAACGCATCGGTCGAGAAGCTAGAAGCGATCAAGAAGTGATCCTGAAACTACTTACGTCAAGCATAACACAAACCGTGTTCACTTCCCGGACTCCACCGAGAAGAGACCATCACGGCTACACACGCGGTTGATGCATTTTAATGAAGTCAAGTGTCAAGTTATCTACAACCGAACATTAACAAATTCCCATCTGCCTCATAACCGCGGGAATGGCTTTCGAAAGATTATATACCCTGCAGGGGTGTCCCAACTCAGCCCATCACAAGCTCTCATGGTCAACGAAGGATATACCTTCTCCCGGGAAGACCCGATCAGTCTTGGAATCCCGGTTCGCAAAACATTTCGACAATGGTAAAACAAGACCAGCAAAGCCACCCGACTGTGCCGACAAATCCCGATAGGAGCTACACATATCTCGTTCTCAGGGCACACCGGATTGTCCAAACTTCCGGTAGGCCAACCCAGAGTTGCCCGTGGTGGCCACCAGTGGCTGACAGGTAGGACCAACACTCACGACGAGCACT
>NC_041389.1:441131096-441159984 GCF_002162155.2 Triticum dicoccoides | reverse complement strand
GAGCACTGGCCCGGGGGGGGGGGGTAAATAAAGATGACCCTTGGGCTCGCGAAAACCCAAGGGAAAAGGGCTTAGGTGGCAAATGGTAAAACTAAGGTTGGGCCTTGCTGGAGGAGTTTTATTCAAAGCAAACTGTCGAGGGGGTCCCATAAATCACCCGACCGTGTAAGGAACGCAAAATCAAGGAAGATAACACCGGTATGACGGAAACTAGGGCGGCAAGAGTGGAACAAGTCACCAGGCATAAGGCCGAGCCTTCCACCCTTTACCAAGTATATAAGGTGCATTAATTTAAACAGGAGATATTGTGATATCCCAAAATATCCATGTTCCGACGAGGAACAAACTTCATCTTCACCTGCAACTAACAATGCTATAAGAGGGGCTGAGCAAAAGCGGTGACATAGCCAATCAACGGTTGCTAGGACAGGATGGTTAAAGGTTTGACATGGCAATATGTAGGCATGGTAAACTATGGCAGGTAGAGCTAACATAGCGATAGAGTGAGTACTAGCAAGCAGAGATAGAAGTGATATCGAAGGTATGATCATCTTGCCTACAAGGTTCTTAGAGTTGTCGAAGGCTTGCTCCTCGTTAGCGTACTGAACAGGTTCCTCGTGCACGTACTCGTCTCCCGGCTCTACCCAAAGCAAGAACACAAGCAAAGGAACCACAATAAATCACGGTGCAATGCACAAGCAACATGATGCAATACATGACATGATATGCGAGATGTGATATGCAATGTGTAAGCGTGCTTCGGAAGGAAAGATGAAGAACAAGGCATCAACTTGGCAAACCAAGTATACCGCTGGAAAGATGAGATGATTTCGGTTGAAATCGATATAAAGATCACCGGATTCTGGTGCACGGTTTGCGAATGACAAGCACGACAAGATATGATGCAAACTGCTTAAAATAGCAACATGACCACTTGGATGCAAAGTATAAATAAGCTATCGCACCCAAACATATGAACAGAATGCATAGCAGTGATGTACAAGAGATTCTCTATGAAACATGAACACTGAGCTCAATCTATAAACCACTAGAGCATGACTAAAATAGCATGGCAATTATGCAAAAGATAACAGGTTCTACAGACTTAGTGAAATTACTAGACATAGCAGAAACAGATTCAACATGGCATCTCTACAGGCTTGATTAACTCACTACCTGGCATGTCATGGCATGGAACAAGTACTAGCATGAAGTAGGCATGGAAATGAAGCTACTCATGTGCAAAACAACCACCTAGCATATTTTCATGAGCAAACACATAAAGGACAAAACAACAACATAGATTGAGATGACATGTCCATGAACTTGCTCAAATGCAAAAACTAATGCCACCACTAGATTGGTGGGATTTTTCTACCCCAAAAACATATATAATATGTTGGGGTTGCTGTAGAAAAATCATCACAAGAGCACTAAGATAAAACCTGCCCTAAATGGAATATGACAGAAATGGCATTTTCCATATTCGGAAACGTCCAGAAATGGACTTGCCCTAAATGGATAGATTCCATATGCCAGAAATGGAATATTTGCTGGGAAAAGAAATAAAAAAAAAGGACAAACAGGGGCTAAGGGAGGATGACAGGTGGGGCCACCCTGTCATACTCACACACGGTGCAAAGAAACAGAAAAAAGGGGGGGAAGGATAATGCACCCGTGGGGGATCGAACCCGGGTCTCCCCGGTGTGGTTCTGCATCGGCAACCACTGGACTAGGTAGGTACTAATGATAGGAAAAGGGGTTTCGGCCCCTTTTAGAGACACACCAGATCGAGTTCATCTATCATAAACACAGAAGACGACGGCGCCGGTGAGGGCAACGGCGGCAACCAGCGGGGCACAGGGACTCCGGCGGGCGTGCGGAAAGGGGTAAGGATGCATGCAACTACGAGGGGATGCAGGGGCGCTCGAGCTCGGGCAGTTGCTCGACTCGGGGCCATGGCGTCCGCGGCGAGCGGCAGCAGCAGCTACGGCGACACAAGGAAAGGCCGGGTGCGCGCAGGAGCGCGAACGAGCGGCGCGAGCGAGCTGCGGGAGCACGACAGGGGGGATCCAGAGCGAGGACATGCAAGCACGCTACGGTTGAACAACACTGCACAAATAAATTCAGAGATCGCCGGAGCACTGCGAGCGCGGGGAAGACATGGATCGGCTGAGTTCTATGGGTGCCTACATGCCATGGGATGGATGGGAGAGGCAGGTGCATTACCAAGCTCACCCAAGGACACGAAGTGGTCGACGGAGACGAGCTGGCGGCGACGAAGTGGAGCTCTGAATCCTTGGCGCGGTCCTGACCGAGAGGAAGATGGAAGCAGAGGACGTCGAGGAACTCGTCGTCCGGGGCACCGTAGTCGACGTCGTGGAAGGAGACGATGACAAGGAAGAAGAAGGACACGATCTACGGGGGTGAGGGTGACCGGAGAGCACGCCGGCGACGAGGTGCGCTCTCAGGTGCACTCGGGACGGAGCGGTTGTGGTGGATCTGGTGGTTCTACTCACCTGGCGGCGGCGATGAGAGGAAGAGGGAAACCCTAGGGGGCGTGTGGACAAGGAGAGGGGTTAAAAGGGGGCCAGGGCGACGGGTGGAGCACGGCGTCGACGCGGCCGTGGCCATGTGCAATCCCGGCACGAGCTTGACGAAAAGGTGAGGGGCGGGTGCGCTGTAGCCAGAGGCTGGCTAGTGGGGTCGCGGGTGACACGTGGGCGTACGGGCTCCTGGGTAGCGTCGCGGCTGGGTGAGAAACGACGAGGGCGCGAGCGAGCTGGCTGGCTGCGCTGGCTGGGCTGGCGGGCAGGAAAGGCCCTGGCTGGGCTGCAGGAGGCCCAGGGGGGGCTGCTGCACTGGCTGGGCTGATACTCTCCTTTTTCTATTTGTTCAAACAAAAATAGAAAAAGAAAAGCATAAGGTAAAAGGAGAGGAATTAGAGTATAAAGAAAATATTCTCAAGCTCCTGGAATTATCCACTATTTGAATAAATTGCATTGGGCATTTTTAGAGGTAGAAAAATAAGACAAGTTTGAATATAATTCAAACTTGTGTCATTTTTGAACCTGACCAAAACAACTTCAAATAAGGAGACATTTGGCAGAGAGGTTTATGACATGGAGCAAGATTTATAGGGAGAATATGAACATTAATAGAGAAAGGAAAATAGCACTTGACAAAAGAAGCAAGTAGAGGGAAGGAGGAGGTGGTGATGCAAGGTTTATATATTGAGCATGCCACAACATAATAGGTATGAGATCACAACATGCACATGATGAGGATGGATGCAAAATGACAAGAGGCACAAATGCAATATGGTAAGGAGAACATGACAATGAAAAGAAAAAAACCACATAACCAAACAAGATGAGGCCAAACATGATAAAACCCACAAGAAATGGATGAAGGTCAAGTTGATATATTGCCAAAATGGGACATGTTACATCTGGGGTGTATAAGGAATGAGGTATTGCACTTGCACTAGCACCCATATCACATAAGCCATGATAACAATGATCTCCTATTTTAACAGAAATAATAGGCATGCCTACAATAGGTCTTTGTTTATTTTTAGTATCGGGTCTAGCAATTCTAGTAGCTTCATCACAAAAGTAAATAACATGCCCATCAATATTATCAGCCAAGAGATCTTTAACCATAGCAATACTAGGTTCAACTTTAATTTGCTCAGGTGGTGTAAGTGTTCTAGTATTACTCTTACGAAGCACATTTGAAGCTTTAGCATGATCCTTTATCCTAACAAGGAAATGTGGTTTCTCAATATAGGTAGTAGGAACAATAGGATCATTATAAGTGATAGTCTTTTCTTCAACTTTAATAGGTGCAACTACTTTTACTTCAATGGGAGGATTATATTTAAACCACTTCTCCTTAGGGAGGTCAACATGAGTAGCAAATGATTCACAGAAAGAAGCTACTATCTCAGAGTCAAGTCCATATTTAGTGCTAAATTCACAAAAGCATCGGTATCCATAAAAGATTTAACACAATCAAACTTAGGTGTTATACCTGACTCCTTACCATCGTCGAGATCCCAATCTTCCAAGTTGCGTCTAATTCTTTCCAATAAATGCCATTTGAATTCAATAGTCTTCATCATGAAAGAGCCAGTACAAGAAGTATCGAGCATGGAGCAATTGTTGAGAGAAAGTCGAGCATAAAATTTTTGAATAATAATTTCTCTGGAGAGCTCATGATTAGGGCATGAATATAACATTGACTTAAGCCTCCCCAAGCTTGAGCAATGCTTTCTCCTTCGCGAGGCCAAAAATTATATATATAATTACGATCACGATGAACAAGATGCATAGGATAAAACTTCTGATGAAATTCCAATTTCAATCGGTTGTAGTTCCATGATCCCATATCATCACATAGCCTAAACCATGTCAATGCCTTTCCCTTCAAAGATAAAGGGAAGACCTTCTTCTTGATAACATCCTCGGGCATAACTGCAAGCTTAAATAATCCACAAACTTCATCCACGTAGATTAGGTGCAAATCGGGATGCAATGTTCCATCTCCTGTAAAAGGATTAGCTAGCAGTTTCTCAATCATACCCGAAGGAATTTCAAAGTAAAAATTTTCAGTAGGTTTAGTAGGTTGAGGAGCAACTCTTTGCTCTACTGTTTGGGGTGAAGATACCTCAAACAAACCCCTCAAAGTGTTACTTTCCATAGTAACAAGTGACAGTAAATTTAAGCACACTATATAAATTTTTCCTTACCAAGTTCCACTTACCAAAGGCGCTTCACTCCCCGGCAACGGCGCCACAAAAGAGTCTTGATGACACACAAGTGTAGGGGATCTATCGTAGTCCTTTCGATAAGTAAGAGTGTCAAACCCAACGAGGAGCAGAAGGAAATGATAAGCGGTTTTCAGTAAGGTATTCTCTGCAAGCACTGAAATTATTGATAACAGATAGTTTTGTGATAAAGTAATTCGTAATGGGTAACAAGTAACAAAAGTAAATAAGGTGCAGCAAGGTGGCCTAATCCTTTTTGTAACAAAGGACAAGCCTGTACAAATTCTTATATGAAGGAAAACGCTCCCGAGGACACATGGGAATTATCATCAAGCTAGTTTTCATCATGCTCATATGATTCGCGTTTGCTACTTTGATAATTTGATATGTGGGTGGACCGGTGCTTGGGTGCTGCCCTTCCTTGGACAAGCATCCCCCTTATGATTAACTACTCTCGCAAGCATCCACAACTATGAAATAAGAATTAAGGTAAACCTAACCATAGCATGAAACATATGGATCCAAATCAACCCCTTACGAAGCAACGCATAAACTAGGGTTTAAGCTTCTGTCACTCTAGCAAACCATCATATACTTATTACATCCCAATGCCTTCCTCTAGGCCCAAACAATGGTGAAGTGTCATGTAGTCGACGTTCACATAACACGACTAGAGGAAAGACAACATACATCTCATCAAAATATCGAACGAATACCAAATTCACATGACTACTAACAGCAAGACTTCTCCCATGTCCTCAGGAACAAACGTAACTACTCACAAATCATATTCATGTTCATGATCAGAGGGGTATTAATATGCATATAGAATCTGAACATATGATCTTCCACCGAATAAACCAACTAGTATCAACTACAAGGAGTAATCAACACTACTAGCACCCCACAGGTACCAATCTGAGGCTTTGAGACAAAGATCGGATACAAGAGATGAACTAGGGTTTGAGAGGAGATGGTGTTGGTGAATATGTTGATGGACATTGACCCCCTCCCGATGAGAGGATCGATGGTGATGACGATGGTGATGATTTCCCCCTCCCGGAGGGATGTTCACCCGACAGAACAGCTCCGCCGGAGCCCTAGATTGGTTCCGCCAAGGTTCCGCCTCGTGGCGGCGGTGTTTCTCCCGAAAGCTTCCTCCTTATTTTTTTCCAGGGCAAAAGACTTCATATAGCCAAAGATGGGCACCGGAGGCTTGCCAGGTGGCCCACGAGGCAGGGGGGCGCGTCCAGGGGGTAGGGCACGCACCCCACCCTCGTGGATGGTGGGTGGCCCCCCTCTGGTATTTTCTTTGCTCAATATTTTTTATTAATTCCAAAAATAACTTCCGTGGAGTTTCAGGACTTTTGGAGTTGTGCATAATAGGTCTCTAATATTTGCTCCTTTTCCATCCTAGAATTCCAGCTACCGGCGTTCTCCCTCTTCGTGTAAACCTTGTAAAATAAGAGAGAAAAGGCATAAGTATTGTGACATAATGAGTAACAACAGCCCATAATGCAATAAATATCAATATAAAAGCATGATGCAAAATGGGCGTCTCATGCACCCCTCCAAGATGGTGTCTAGATTGGATCTTGTGTTTCTGGACTTTGCATCGACTGGAATTGATTTTCATTGACTCCCCTAGGGTTTCTAGAATATTGGGGTATTTGTAGAGCAAAGAGGCAGTTCAGGGGGCACCCAAGGTGGGCACAACCCACTGGGGCGCGCCTAGGCCTCCAGGCGCGCCCTGGCGGGTTATGCTCCCCTCGGAGCACCCTCCAGGTGCTTTCCTGGCCCACTAGATGTCTTCTGGCCCAAAAAACCACAAAAAGTTTCGCTGCGTTTGGACTCCGTTCGGTATTGATTTCCTGCGATGTAAAAAACATGCAGAAAATAGCAACTAGCACTGGGCACTATGTCAATAGGTTAGTACCAAAAAATGATATAAATTGACTATAAAGTGACTGTAAAAAATCCAAGAATGATAATATAACAGCATGGAACAATAAAAAATTATAGATACGTTGCAGACGTATCAGCATCCCCAAGCTTAATTCCTGCTCGTCCTCGAGTAGGTAAATGATAAAAACAGAATTTTTGATGTGGAATGCTACCTAACATGATCATCACAATTCTTTTATTTATAGCATGGACATTTGGACTTTTATATGATTCAAAGCAATAGTCTAGTTTTGATATGAAGACTTTAATACTCAAGCATACCAAGAAGCAACCATGTCTTTCAAAATATCAACACTAAAGCAAGTTATCCCTAGCCCATTATGCTCAATCATTGATCCATTCATGAAACACACTCGAATATTAGCTACACCCAATGCTCAAATACGATCATAGTGCCCCTTAGTTGGTGCTTTATAAGAGAATATGGAGACTCAAATTCAAAATAAAAAAATTCATAAGTAAAATAAATGTCCTTCGTGGAGGGAAGTAGGGATTTGTAGAGGTGCCACAACTCAAAGCTTAAATTGAGAGATAAAAACATTTTTTAGAGGCATACTTTTCCCAGCAACAAAAACGACTTAGAGCTCCCAACACTTTCCATGCTAGATACATCATAGGCGGTTCCCAAAAAGAAAATAAAGTCTATTCCTTTTTCCACCTTTACTTTCACTTTCCATGGCTTGTCCGTATCCACGGGTGCCCTCCATACCAACACTTTCCAAGGAATTTATTATTTGACAACATAAAGTAATTCATTATTCATTTCAGGACTGGGCATCCCTAATACCTTTGTCGTACTCTTGTGCAATGACAAGTGAATAAACACTCATCGTGAGAATAACACATCTAGCATGGAAAATATTGGCCACCCCTCACCGCCTCGCGAGCAGTAGAGCACACAAAAGATAAATTTATTTTGAAAAATAGAGATGGCACATGCAAATTTGCTTAGAACGGCATGGAAATACCGCATATAGGCAGGTATAGTGGACTCATATGGCAAAAACTAGTTTAAAGGGTTTTGGATGCACAAGTAGTGATCATACTTAGTGCAAAATGAAGGCTAGCAAAAGATTGAGAAACGACCAACCAAAAAGCGAAAAATCTCGTACCCAAGCATTAAGCATAAGTAACACCGAATAATGCACCATAAGTAGGATATAAATTTCATTGCATAACTGTTGACTTTTGTGCTTGCATAGGGAATCACAAACCTTAACATCAATATTCTTACTAAAGCACAATTACTCATCAACATGACTCACGTATTATCATATCTCAAAACCATTACTAAGAATCAGGTTTATTTCGTCCAATGATCTTCATCAAAGTTTTTATTATATCCTCCTTGGATATCTATCACTTTGGGACTATTTTCATATGTTGCTTTTGATAAGCTCAAACAAATATAAGTGAAGAACATGAGCATAATTTTTCTTTCTCTCAAAATAATCTAAGTGAAGCAAGAGAGAATTTCTGAAAATTTTACTAACTCCCAAATAAATCTAAGTGAAGCATGAGAGCATTTCTTCAAAAATAACAAAGCACACCGTCAAGATATAAGTGAAGCACTAGAGCAAATCCATGGCTCTAAAAATTTAAGTGAAGCATAGGAGCAAGCATAACATAATTTTTTGCTCTCTCAAAAAGGTGTGTTCAGCAGGGATTCAACACTTAAAACACAAAGCAGAACAAGCAAAGACTCATATCATACAAGGCGCTCCAATAAAAACTCATAATAGGCGACGAATAAAAATATAGCTTCAAGTAAAATACCGATGGTTGTTAGAAGAAAGCGGGGATGCCACTCGGGGGCATCCCCAAGCTTAGTTGCTCGCTACTTCTTGAATATTATCTTGGGGTGCTTCGGGCATCCCCAAGCTTAGCCTTTTGCTAATCCTTATTCCTTCATCCATCATAAGATCACCCAAAACTTGAAAACTTCAATCACACAAAACTCAACAAAACCTTCGTGAGATCCGTTAGTATAAGAAAGCAAACCACTACTATAAGTACTGTCACAACCCTATTCATATTTTATTTTTGCGTTATATCTACTATATTCTAACTTTTGTATGGCAAAAACTCATAAAAAAACCATAGAATCATCAAAACAAGCACACAACACAAAGAAAACAGAATCTATCAAAAACAGAACAATCTATAGCAATCTGGATATTTTGAATACTTTTGTAACTCAAAAAATATTGAGAAATTAGGAAAACCTGAGCAATTTGTATATAATCTTCTGTAAAAAGAATCAACTCAAAATAAAGTTTCTGTGATTTATGAAAATTATTTTCCTGAGTGCATAAGTTTCTGTTTTTCAGCAAGATCAAATCAACTTTCACCCAAATCAACCCAAAGGCCTTGCTTGGCACAAGCACTAAATTAAGGGTTAATTTGATAAATGCCACTCCAAATTTGGTGATTTCGGTAAATGCCACTACAATTTCCAAACTTTGAAAAATGCCATTTCATGCCATTTCCAGAGGCATTTTTTGAAGTCTGCAGTGGCGATTTTCAAAGTTTGCAAAAATTGCAGTGACATTTTTCAAAGTTTAGAAATTGCAGTGGCATTTTTACGAATCGCCATAATTGTAGTGGCATTTATCTAATTTACCCCTAAATTAAACCACAAAAACACATCTAACTAGTGGTATAATTGTGCAATTACACAAGAATAGAAAATAATAGTCAAAAATTTATTTTATTCGTTGGTTTGCCTCCCAACAAGCTCTTCCTTTATAGCAATTAAGATAGGCATGAGATTTAAATGATGCTCACATAAAAGACAAGAATTGAAGCACAAAGAGAGCATCATAAAACATGTGACAAACACATTTAAGTCTAACATACTTCCTATGCAAAGGCATTTTGTAGGCAACCAAATTATCAACACAAGAAACATCTAGCATATACAAGGAAGAAGAAAGAGACAATAGCATTCTCAATATGACGAGAGATAAATTAGTAGCATGAAAATTTCTACAACCATATTTTCCTCTCTCATAATAATTACATGTAGGATCATACTCAAATCCAACAATATAGCTATCACATAACATATTCTCTATATGACCCACATGCATGCAAAGTTGACACTCTTCCAAAATAGTGATTATCATCAAATAAAGTCATGACCTCTCCAAACCCACTTTTATCAAGAAAAATCATAAGATTGATAATTCTCCAAAGTAGTTGGATCATTATTACCTAAAGTTGACACTCTTCCAAACCCACCTTCAATATTATCGCAAACATATTCATCATGAGGCTTAAATAAATTTTCAAGATCATAAGAAGAGTCACCCCAATCATGATCATTGCAATAAGTAGTGGACATATCAGAATTAGCATCCCCAAGCTTGGGGTTTTGCATATTACTAGCATAATTGACATTAATAGAATTTATTATAACACCATTGCAATCATGCTTTTCATTCAAGGAGCTATCATGAATCACTTCATAAATTTCTTCTTTTATCACTTCATCACAATTTTCAAATTTATGAATCTCAAGCAAAACTTCATAAAGATAATCTAGTGTACTCAACTCACTAGCAATTGGTTCATCATAGTTGGATCTTTTAAAAATATTAGCAAGTGTATGTGGATCTATAAGGTTTTTGGTTTCGGATTTCCAATAAAACACACAATTATGCCAAACAAACAAACAAAGACATAAGGGCAAACGAAAAAGAGGGCGAATAAGAACGGCAAATTTTTGTGAAGTGGGGGAGATGAAAACGAGAGGCAAATGGCAAATAATGTAAATTGCGAGGAGATGCGATTTGTGATTAGGAACTTGGTTGATGTTGAAGATCATCCCCGGCAATGGTGCCAGAAATTCCTTTTGATGTCTGCTAGAACTACGTGGGTATTTCCCCAAAGAGGAAGGGATGATGCAGTATAGCGACGGTAGGTATTTCCCTCAGTGATGAGACCAAGGTTATCGAACCACTAGGAGAACCTCCTCACACCACGTAAACAACACATGCACACAAATAACAAATACTCGCAACCCGACGTGTAAAAGGGGTTGTCAATCCCTTTCGGGTATGACACCTCAAGATAGGCAAAGACGTGAGGTAAAAGTGGTAGATAGGATAAATAGATCTTGGAAAAAATAAATTGCAGCAAGGTATTTTTGTATTTTTGGTTTAATAGATCTGAAAATAAAAGCAAAGGAAAATTTATTCCAAAGGCAAATATGATGAGAAGAGACCTGGGGGGCGTAGGTTTCACTAGTGGCTTCTCTCGAGAAAAATAGCAAACGGTGGGAAAACAATTACTGTTGGGCAATTGATAGAACTTCAAATAATCATGATGATATCCAGGCAATGATCATTATATAGGCATATGTCCAAGATTAGTAGACTGACTCCTTCCTGCCTCTACTTCTATTACTCCACACATCGACCGCTATCCAGCATGCATCTAGTGTATTAAGTTCATGAAGAAACAAAGCAATGCAATAAGAATGATGACATGATGTAGACAATATCTATTTATGTAGAAATAGACCCCATCTTGTTATCCTTAATAGCAACGATACATATGTGTCATTTCCCTTTCTGTCACTGGGATCAAGCACCATAAGATCGAACCCATCACAAAGCACCTCTTCCCATTGCAAGATAAATAGATCAAGTTGGCCAAACGAAGCCCAAATATCAGAGAATGAATACGAGGCTATAATCAATCATGCATATAAGAGATCAAAGAAGACTCAAATAACTTTCATGGATAAAAACACAGATCTGATCATAAACTCAAAGTTCATCGGATCCCAACAAACACACCACAAAAAGACTTACATCATATGGATCTCCAAGAGACCATTGTATTGATAATCAAGAGAGAGAGAGAGAGAGAGGAAGCCATCTAGCTACTAACTACAGACCCATAGGTCTACAAAGAACTACTCACGCATCATCGGAGAGGCACCAATGGACATGATGCACCCCTCCGAGATGGTGTCTCGATTGGATCTTGTGTTTCTGGACTCTGCGGTGGCTGGAATTGATTTTTGTCGACTCCGTTTCTGGAATATTGGGGGTATTTATAGAGCAAAGAGGTGGTTCAGGGGGCACCCGAGGTGGGCACAACCCACCGGGGCGCGCCTGGGCCTCCAGGCGTGCCCTGGTGGGTTGTGATCCCCTTGGAGCACCCCCTAGGTGCTTTCCTGGCCCATTGGATGCCTTTTGGCCAAAAAAAATCCACAAAAAGTTTGGCTGCGTTTGGACTCCGTTTGGTATTGATTTCCTGCGATGTAAAAAACATGCAGAAAACAGCAACTGGCACTGGACAGTATGTCAATAGGTTAGTACCAAAAATGATATAAAATGACTATAAAATGATTGTAAAACATCCAAGAATGATAATATAACAGCATGGAACAATAAAAAATTATAGATACATTGGAGACGTACCAACGAACAGGCGGACGAAGCCTTCCTCCAGCTCAAGCGCATGATGTCCATGCCGCCTATCCTGGCGGCTCCGGCTGCTAAGGAACCTATGCTCCTCTACATTGCCACCACCAACCGGGTCATCAGCACGGTGATCGTGGTCGAGTGCCCAGAAGCCGGCAAGCTGCAGCCGATCTAGAGGCCAGTATACTACCTGAGCAAGGTGTTGTCCGCCTCCAAGCAGAACTACCCCCACTATCAGAAGATGTGCTACAGCGTGTACTTTGCCGCTAAGAAGCTGAAGCAGTACTTCCAAGAGCACTCCATCACCGTCGTCTACACCGTACCCCTTGCCGAGATCATGGGCAACAGAGATGCTTCAGGCCGGGTGGCCAAGTGGGCCGTCGAGCTGGCTCCCAACACCATCCTCTACCAGCCCCGCACTGCCATCAAGTCCCAAGCGTTGGCCGACTTCCTCGTCGACTGGGACGAGTCCCAGTACCTGCCGCCAGCGCCGGATTCCATGCATTGGCGGATGCACTTCAATGGCTCGAAGATGCGCACCGGCCTAGGAACCGGCATCGTCCTCACCTCTCCGAAAGGCAACAAATGGAAGTACATGATGCAGATCCACTTCACCGCCTCCAACAACGTAGCCAAGTACGAGGCACTCATCTTTGGGCTCTGACTGGCTAAGGAGATCGGCATCCGCCGTATCCTATGCTACGGCGATTTGGACTTGGTGGTCCAGTAGTCGTCCAGTGACTGGGACGCCAAGGACGCCAACATGGCGAGCTACCGCTTCCTTGTCCAGCAGATGAGGAGGCACTTCGACGGGTGCGAGTTCCTCCATGTGCCATGAGCCGACAACGATGCATCAGAAGCCCTTGCTCGCATTGGCTCCACCCGGCAGGCCATACCAGTTGGTGTCTCCCTCAAGCACCTGCACAAGCCATCTATCAAGCCCTCGCCGAAATCTGAGTCCATCTTTGTGCCGACTGACCCCGCAATAGTTGGCCCGGGGACTTCAGCAGGCGGCCCGGGGGCTGCACCACCCGCACCCGGCCTAGACATTCTAGCAGGTGGCCCGGGGGCTGCCGTAGTCGGCCCAGAGACTTCATCGACACCACCAGAAGCGGACGGCTCCAGCCCGCCGCCTCCCAACCCGGCCACCCTAGTACCTGTTGCTGTCTTCATAGTGGTGAAAGCACCGTCTTGGGCGCAGCCCATCCGCGACTATCCGTTGAGACGCATGCTACCAGCAAACAAAGTATTGGCCCGGCAAATCCAACGCCGGGCAGGAGCATACACCATCGTCAACAGCGAGCTCGCCGGGCGCAGCGTGACTAGCGTCTTCCAGCGCTGCATGGAGCCAGAGAAGGGCATGGAGGTCCTCAGAGACATTCATCAAGGCAAATGTGGCCACCATGCCGCCTCCAGGGCTCTTGTCGCCAAAGCCTTCCTCCATGGTTTCTTCTGGCCGGCTGCTTGGGACGATGCCAAAGAGTTGGTCCGGAAGTGCAAGGGGTGCCAGGAGTTCACCACCAAGAAGCACTAGCCGGCCTCCACCCTCAAGACCATACCCATCACTTGGCCATTTGCTGTGTGGAGCTTGGACATGGTGGGTCCGTTCAAGACAGCACGCGGCGGCATGACCCACCTGCTGGTCGCCATGGACAAGTTTACTAAGTGGATCGAGGCCAAGACAATCAAGAAGCTGAACGGTCCGATAGCCATCACGCTCATCACCGACGTCACTATTGATATGGCGTCCCCCACAACATCATCACCGACAATGGCACCAATTTCGCCAAAGGCGCCTTGGCCCGTTTCTGCACAAACCAAGGCATTTGACTGGACCTAGCGTCGGTTGCCCACCCACAGTCAAACGGCCAGGTGGAGCGAACAAACGGCCTCATCTTAACTGGCATCAAGCCCCGACTGGTCGAGCCGCTGGAGCGCTCGGCCGACTGCTGGATCGAGGAGTTGTCGGCCGTCCTTTGGAACCTCCGAACCATGCCCAACAGAGCAACCAGCTTCACGCCTTTCTTCCTTGTGTACGGGGTTGAGGCTATCATCCCAACGGATATCGAGTTTGACTCGCCTTGTGTCACCATGTACACCGAGGCGGAAGCAAAGGAGGCGCGAAAAGATGGCATCGATCTACTGGAAGAGGCCCGGCTGCTGGCATGTAGCCGGTCCACCATCTACCAGCAGATCCTGCGCTGCTACCACAACAAGAAGGTCAAGCCGCGCACATTCCACGAAGGTGACCTTGTGCTCCGCCTGATCCAGCGATTAACCGGCCAGCACAAGCTCATAACTCCTTGGGAAGGCCCCTTCATCGTCAGCAAGGCCTTGGGCAACGATTCATACTACCTCATCGACGCCCAAAAGCCCAGGGCACGCAAGCGAAGCACAACCGGTGAAGAGACAGAGCGGCCATGGAATGTGAACTTACTCCTTCCGTTTTATAGTTAAAGCGAGCGTATGTACCATGCTGCCTTTTGTATTAAGTAAAGACCTTAGGTCCCCCGAGATGCACTTGGGGGCTACCTTTTTATCTATGAGATAGCTTATGCCATGATTTGAGTTTTTATATTCTTGCCCCACCTGGGTTCGTCCAGCCGGCCCGGCGGCTCGCCACCTTGGCTTAAGTTGACACCACCCGGAGCCGACTAGTAGTGTGTCGATGCCAACACCCTCTCTTGACCCGGCCATAGCTCGCAGCATGACTATCTGGCTGGCAAGAGCTAAAGGCCGGAAACGTTGTCCACACGAAAAACGACTAAGGAAAATGTTGACTCTAAGCCAAGCCGTCCCTTCACCCCCCTCGTCTGGCTGCTCAGCAGCCGGCAGGACGGCTTCTTGCTTGACCAAGCTACACTCTAAGCGGCTGAAGTAGCTTGCCTGTTCTAAACGGCCAAGTCCCTGACCCGGCCATAGACCACAACGCGGCTGTCCAGCTGGCAGGAAGGCAGCCAAAGGAAGGCGGCAAATGAAAAAGCCAAAGATAGAAAAAACAAACTCGAGTTAGAACCCGGCAACACATGCAAGAATATGGGGATTTAAACTTTATACATTGCAAAAATGGCCCAAGGCCGGCATTCGTCAAGTTTAAAACTACACCCCGAGTGGGTGGAACTGCGCATAACTGACATTGTTATCAAGCACAAAGACAGAAAAAACTTGAAAAAAGATAAAAGGCCATCTAGGCTAACGGCTCCTTGGACTGGCTGGACTGGTCGGCAGTGGGCGTAGCTCCAGCCGGCAGGCTTCCGGCTACTGGGTGTTGGCCTGGCTATCGGCGGTGGCTGACATGGTCTCCGACTAGTCGCCAGTCGGCGCCGGGTCTGGCCGAGTCCGGCTAGTCGCTCTGCCATCTGGTGCGACATAGCTGCCTTCCTCGTCCTCATCATCCTCTTCGTCTTCGTCACTGGAGGCGATCTCCTCCGCAGAGTCCTCCCCGTATGATGGGTCCAGACCAAACCAGGAAGGAGGAACCACGGAGCCGTCGTCTCCCTGCTCCGGGATGAAGACGCCGACGTCGGCGTAGTCGTCAAGAGCCGACGCTCGGATGGCGATGTCCTTGCGCTGCGTCGCCAACTCTAGCAGTGCCTCCTGGTGGAAGGTCACCAGCTGTGCCAGGCGCATGCTGCGGTACCAGGCCTTGACGAACTTCAGCGCAGCCCCAGCCCGCGTTGCAGAGCTCTTCCAGGCTTCAAGCCGGTTCGCCGCCACCTCTAGCCAGACGACCGTCCAACTGGCAGTCTGCGGGATCTGACCACTCGGCCACAAGCCCTCCAAGACCTGCGACCCGGCGCGCTGAATCCGGCGGAGCAGGCGGCGCATTGGCTCGAGGCGCATCCGGATGGCCGTGAGCTATTCGCCCAAGGTCCAAGGCCGGTCCTGCGCGATCTCCTTGCCCTTTCGCCGGTACTCCTCGCGCTAGGCCTCGATGGCAATGCAGATGGCGATGGAGTGGCCCGGGAGGAACTATATCCACAAGAAGACAAAGGTGTTAGAAGACGGCCTCCAGAAGTAGCCGACGGAGATCAGTCGGAACAAAAGGAAAGAGGTGTACCGTCGAGCATGTCCTCGATCATGAAGTAGCCGCCATGAGGAGCTTCTCCTTCTCGGCCCAGTCCGTGTGCTGGGTCTCAAACTCGGCCTTGAGTTGCTCCTTGTCTGCCTTCAGCTGCTGGACCTGCTGCGTGTGCCGTTCAGCCTGGTCCGCCAGATCCTTCTCTAGTCGGTCGCGCGTTGAGGCCGCCTGGTCACGCTCCTGCCCCACAACCCAGAGCTAGTCCTCGAGCTTGGCCACACTCTCCCTCAGCTGGGTAGCAGCCGCTGCAAAAAGAAGATAAAAGGCATCATCATCTACTTCAAAAAAAACAAAAGCAAGCTACCAGAGAAGATCTAGCCCGACTGCTCAGCAGTCGGCCCAAATCTCGGGGGCTACACCCAGTGGGTGCACTGGTGCGCCCCCACTGGAAGTTGGCTTACTTACTTCGGCTCTGACCCAGCTTAGTAGTCCGAGTGGCGAGCATCCTGTTCTGCGTGTTATAGGCGGCCGCCCGCATATTGTGGTAGTCCTACAATAGCAGCAAGCATATTAGCAAACAAAAAGAATACATTTGAGTTCCAACCCGCCTGCTCAGCAGCCGGCTCGGAACTCAGGGCTACACCCAGTGGGTGCGCTGGCGCGCCCCCATGGGAGATTACAAGGCAAGAAAACAATGACAAGGTGCGCGTACCCGAATGGCTGCCTGCATCACCAGCATCTCCTCCCTCGCCCTCAGGAGGGTGGCATTCTGGGCGGGGAGCCTGTCCTGCATCTCCCGCACCACCAGGTTCGGGGCGGCTGGGCCGGCCCCTGCCACCCAACCTGAACAAGCGGCGCTCGTGGCCCCAGCGCTGCCCCCGCGAGCTTGAGGCCGCGGCCTCCACCCGCCTTGACTCCGAGGTCGCCTGCGTCGCACAAGGGCACGCAGGACCGTGCGCCACCAAGGCCCAGCCCGCCGCCTGCCCAGCGCTGGCTGGTGGTGCCTCCGGCTGGCTGGGCTCACCGCCTCCTTGCCCGCCAGCATATGGCGTTCGTTGGGTCTCTTCCACCTTCGGGATGGCAGTGTAGGGGACCACCAGCTCCGGCACCGACTGGTCGGCCCCAGCCACCCTAGGCAGCATCCGGTTCTCCACCATCTCCACCTCCAGCTGTTCGAGGGTGACGGTCTCCGAGACCTCGCCACC
Source organism: Triticum dicoccoides (assembly GCF_002162155.2). Taxonomy (NCBI): domain Eukaryota; kingdom Viridiplantae; phylum Streptophyta; class Magnoliopsida; order Poales; family Poaceae; genus Triticum; species Triticum dicoccoides. The sequence goes on along the minus strand of NC_041389.1, from coordinate 441,142,584 downwards.
AGCCGGATCTGTCGTAACCCTGGCGTCAGCCTTCGCCTGCGCCTTGGTCGTGGCTTCCGCCTGTGCCTTCATCCCCGCCTCCACCTCCGCCCTTGCCGCGGCCCGGGCCTCCTCCTGTGCTGCCTCCTCCACCTGGGCGTCGGCCCGCGCCTTCTCTACGGCCTCCTGCTCCTTGCACACCTCCCACGCATTCCTCTCCTTTGCCTCCTGAAGGGCAACAGCCGGATCCGGGCGCCGAGCATCCTCGGAGCCGCCCACTAGGTCCATCAGTGAGGCGGACGGAGCCCGTGTGGTGGTCAAGGCCGTCCTGCTCGGCAAGAGCACAAAGATGAGAAAACACGCCAAGAAAAAAGAAAAACATGAAGTCAAGGTGGCGAGCATGCTTACCCGGATGTATACGACATGGGCTTGGACCCCTTCCGGGCGGCAGCCACCTTCAGGTCCTCTTGCCGCCTGGTCGCGTCCGCCTGCCTGGCCTTCTTGGCTGAGTTGCTACCAAACCTCCCCGTCAAGCGACGCTTCTGCCCATCGGGTGTGGCAGCTGGCCGCGGCGTAGAAGGGTTGGCTCCTGTTCCCGCGCCTCCGCCAGGTTGGTGCTGCTCCTCGACGACCTCATCATCATCCGGCCAAGACCGGACATCGCCGACTCTCCCTCCTCTGCCACCTGAGGAGCCTCCTGCTCTAGTGCCGCCTCCTCCGGTGACCTCCTCCTTGCTGCCTTCCTCCATGGCAGCCGCCCCCAGCTCGGGGTCGCCCATGTCGCTGACTTCATGGTCTGACATCCACTGCCGGCGTGCAGTTGGCACGCCTTGGCCCGGGAAGCGCTGCCACAAGGTTGACTGGTCAGGATAGAAGAAAAAGAACAACATAAGAAAAGAATCCGGACAAGGTACTTACTGCTGGAGGAGGGTTGGCCCCACTATAGGGCTCCTTGCCAATGTGCCACTCCTCCTCATTGAGCTTGCAGTTGGAGAAGTAGTTCACATGGTGGACCACCTCCATCTCCGGCATCTCCTTGGTGGACATCCGGCAGGGATCCCGGTGGCCGCTCATCTCGCTGATGAGGTGCGGCTGAAGCTGGAGCAGCGACACCCGACACATGATGAAGCCGACCAGCAAGTCGGTTGGCTTGAGCCCCTCCTGGTCTGTTATCTCCTGCAGTCGGGCAAGGACGCTGATGATGTGGGCCGGCAGGCGCTTGGGCGGCTGCTGCTGCCAGTCGTCCCGCGACTCAATAGGCGGCCCGGGCCCAAAGTCTGACAAGTTGATGTAATCAACCTGTGGGAGATTCCGAACTTAGAAGTAGGTCTGCTACCAGAGCTTGGCCGACTCATGTAGAGGGAAAGGCCGAGAAGCGAGGGCTGGCTCCTGAGCGCCTCACGACGACGCACGCTCCACACTGGGCCGGCTCGTCCTTCACCGCCGTGCCCAGCTTGAGGTAGAAGAATCTACCCCAAAGCTCGATAGTGGGCAAGACGCCGAGGTAGCCCTCGCAGAAGGTGACGATGGCTGCTATGAGCACCATTGTATTGCGAGTGAGGTGGTGCGGTTGCATCCGGTAGAAGTCGAGGAAGGAGCGGAAGAAACCGATGGCCGGGAGCCCGAAGTCGCGGAGAAAATGTGCGCGGAAGACGATGTACTCATAGGGCTCCAGCCGCGGCGAAATCTCCCACTCGGGTGGAAGGTGCACGCCCATGTTGTCGGCATGAGGAAACCGCCGTGTCGCATGGAGGAAGTCGATGTGGTCGTGGATATTGGAGCCAAGCCAACCGCTCTTCACAATGGCACGGAGATGGCCAGGAGAAGCTCGGTGATGAAGACGACGGACGGCGCGGTGACGGCGCGAGGCAGCAGAGGCGCTGCGGTGGCCGCGGCGGAGCGGCAACTTCGATGGAGCAACGGTTGCGGCAAGGCGATGGCGGCATAGAAGCGGCAGCCGCAGCAGAGCTTCGGCGGCAGTGGAGCAGCGCAGCGGCGGCGGCAGTGAGAGGAAGACGAGAGAGTGGCAGGGGGCGCGTGTGCATTCTGCCGTCACTCCTCCTCCCCCCTCTTTATAGCCGGCTCGATGAAGCTGAGGCAACATGGGGGCGTGGGATTAACTGTGCCCAACTCCCCGCGCACCCTCGCGTATTCCGCATAGTAAAGGCACAGTAAATGCACCACGGAAGGGCAACCACCCCCCTCGGCCGCAGCAGATCCACGCACGGGCCGGGGCCCTGTAGTGGCGGGGCCCAGCCTGCGGTGATGTCCCGTCGCGCGTGTGGGCTGGCAGGCCGTCCTAGCCGGCGCGACGCATGGCATGCGTGTGGCGGGCGGCGCCTCCTCGGCTCCCGCCTTGTCGATTCGAATTCCACCAGGCGGCCACAACTGCGTCCAACTCCTGGCACCCGGCTCCTCCCAGCCGGCCGGAGTAGAAGGCGGAAGATCCCTGAAAGGGGAAACTGCGGAGGCCCTTCGACTGCTAGCCGTAGAACCTCACCAGCTTCAGGGACTACTGTCGGGGGGATAGACCCTGGGTAGCCTCATCTACACTTAACAACATTTCAAGACATCGGGGCAAGCCGCGCCCCTCGGGCCGGCAGGTCACACGACCAGCTTCCAGAGCCGGCTGGTGCCACCGCCACCCAGCCGGCCTCCAGAAGTCGGTGTGCTCCAGAAGGCAGCGCGCTCCAGAAGGTGGCGAGGGTACGGGCTAGCTCCTAGCAGACGGCCTGCCCCCTCCCTCGGAGTCTGAGCCTAACCAAGCAACAAGCTGGGGCATGGCTACAGTGCGCCATGCCTCCCTGAATCCCGGCCCGCATGGCTACAGTAAGCGCCGCCAGGCGGCCGCCGACCCACCCGACGCGGCACTGTAGCCATGGCACGCCCAACATGGCCTCTGTCAGCATGGATGACACAACAGTGAAGAGCCGTTAATGGGGCCCACACGCGGCGGGCCCCACCTTTCGACCGGTTCCTCGACAGCCGGCAATGCCCACCAGAGGTGGGCCCCAGCAGCTGGCGGAGAACCCGACCTCCACAGATGCTGAAAAATGGGACCTACCAGTCGGTCAAATTACCATTGTACCCCTAGGGGGTTGACCTATAAAACCCCCCAGGCCACACCCATGCAAAGGGTTCCAACCTCAGCTCCCACACATTTCCACACACCACAGATACGGGAAAAGAGAGCTAGCCTTGCCCTTCTTCCTCCTCTAGCCAAACAGCTCTAGGAGCACCTTTGTATACCTTGTGATATAGTGATCATGTGGAGACCCCGCGGAGCAGGAGCAGGGGTTTCATCTCTTAGGAGAGCCCTGAACCTGGGTACATCTCGTGTCCGTCCGAGCTTGTGCTCACTCCCGCTTCCAGGACCCGACGATGTACTCCCGGCCCCGTCCATGATAAGCCACCCCGTGGCATCTGACGTGATATTACCACGACACTACTTTGATTGAGCAAAATAATGATGCCATAGATGTGAATTTTATCTCACGAAACAATTTTAATAACAATGCTTATAGATGTAATTTTAATCCTAGGCCTTTTCCTAGTAATTCCTCTAATAATTATGGTAATTCTATGGTAATCCCTCTTATAATAATAATAGGAACACCTCTGATCTTGAGAATAATATTAAAGAATTTACCAATACTCAAAAAGTTTTCAATGCTACAATAGAAGAAAAGCCGAATAAGATTGATGATATGTCTAGAAGTATTGATATAATTTCTCGTGATGTAGAAAATCTCAAGATGAAAATTCTTGTGCCTAAGGTAGAAGAATAAATTAAAGCTCTTTATGTTTCTATGGATGACAGTAATAAAAGAACCGCTATGCTTAGAGCTAGAAGAGAATTTTTAGAAAAGGCGTTTTCTAGTGATTGCTTTCATAAAAGTGATGAAGATCTTAAAATGATTAGTGTTTTTTCTATTGATTCATTGTTTAGCAAAATTAAAATTGATGATAAAGGGACTGGAGAAGAGTCAACTTTAGCTACAAGGCGTCCCATTAATTTGGAGGATGAAAATCTTGTTGAGAAAATTGATAAAAGTGGGTTTGAAGAGGTCAAGACTTTAACTAGTGATGTGCCCACTCTTTTGGATTACAAAGACTTTAATTATGATAGTTGCTCTTTGATTGATTGTATTTCTTTGTTGCAATCCATGATAAATTTACCCCATGCTTATGAACAAAATAAAGCTTTTACTAGACATATTGTTGATGCTATGATGAAAGCTTTAGAAGAAAAGTTGGAACTAGAAGTTTCAATTACTAGAAAATTACATTATGAATGGGAACCTACTATCAAAGTAAATATTAAAAATTTTGAGTGTTTTGCTTTATGTGACTTGGGTGCTAGCGTTTCTACAATTCCGAAATGTTTATGTGATGTGCTTGGTCTTACCGATATTGAAGAATGTTCTTTAAATTTGCACTTGGCGGATTCTACTATTAAAAATCCCATGGGTACACTACAGGAATCAGCTACTTTGCCATCTGCCACGGTGGACGACAAAGGCATGGATGGCGGACGGCAAAGGTCTTTGCCGTCCACCGCGGACGGCAAAAGTGGACGGCAAAGTAGGGGACGGCTAAGAGCTACGTTGCCGTCTGCTTCGGGCGGCTGATGGCAAAGGGGCCTTTGCCATCAGCAGCGGACGGCAAAGAGGCCAGACGGCAATAAATGCGCTGTTACTCCGTTAGGTGGTTAATGGCAGGCCTTTGCCGCCCGCTGCTGACGGTAAACTTTGGAAGGCCTTTGCCGTCCGCCGAATGATGTCAGCCAACGTCACTACATGGCAGGCCTTTGCCGTCCGCCGCTGTAGGCAAAGTTTTTTTCTCTTTGTCGTCAGCCACTATAGGCAAACTGACCAAATTGGTCAGCCTCCCAGGAAGCATAGTTGCCTACCACATGGCCTCTTTGCCGTCTGCTGCTGATGGCAGAGAGCCCTTTGCCGTCGGTGGCAGACGGCAAAGAGCCTGCATATTGTCTCTTTTTTCTGTTTTTTTTAATCCAACAATTTTCACAGCAAATATATATGACATATATAGATATATTTCACAGGGCTATTTAACAGCACATAAGTTTCATCGTACATACATAGCAAGTTGCACATACACATAAGTTGCAACCATTAGGAAGTTGCACATACATATTACAATGCAAAGTTTCATCAAGATAGCAAGTTCCATCGTAGCAAGCTAGAAGAATACTAGAAGAGAATGAAATAAAAAACAAGCACTTCATCATAGCAAGCTAGCTTCCGAGAAGTGAATGAAATCTGCAAAATGGCAAATAAGAAAGTTAGGAAAAGGTGACTAGAAGAAGAAGACTAGAAGAAGAAGCACGCCATCGTTTGTGAGGTAACTTAGGTGAAATGGATCTTTTATGAGCTAACTTAGGTAAAATGCATCATTTTAGAGCTAACGTAGGTAAAATGGATCGTTTATGAGCTAACTAAGCTAATTATGCCGTTTTTACATAAGTAAGCTAAGTACATGTCATTATTGAGCAAACCTAGTTAACTAAGCATATTATAACTAACTTAGGTCATTTTGGAGGAAACAAAGCTAAGTATAGATCGTTTTAGAGCTAACTTAGGTAAAATGACTGGTTTTGGAGGTCAGTAAGCTTATTAAGTCATTTTGGAGGAAAAGAAGCTAACTCTAGGTCATTAAGGTAAGCATATTGGAGGAAATAAAGCTAAGTCTAGGTCTTTATGCATTTGTTAAGCAAAAAACTAGAGAAACTTACCTTGATCATGGAGGTGTGGGAGCGGGCTGGCTCGTGCCAGTAGCTGGAGAAGGATCGTGTGATGCTTGTGTGGAGTTACACTGCACCAAAGATCATTTCCAATGTTTCGTTAGCATGATGACACTCAAATGTTAAGACTACCAAGTAACGTCCATTCAAATTAAACTTACCGTGGTCTCAGGAGCAATCTCTGGATCAATGGCTATGGAGCCATGGGACCTCCCGCCACTAGATATCATCACCTGCTCTGGATTGTAGGGAATCTGGCTCGGGTTAAACTCCTCCCCTTTCCTCGCCTTCCCCTTGACTTGCTTGTAAGAGGCAGTGTGGGCCATGGCATACAGGTCGTATCCCTCTGGCACCTTATCCATCTTATTGTAGCATGCCTGAAAGAGAGAAACAAAGTAAATTAGTAATTAAAGGGCTCAAGCTAGCATGATGAATGAATTGCATTAATCATGAAGCAAACCACATACCCAATTCCGCCCGAACTGATATAAGCTGGAGCTACCTTGATGGTGTGGCACACCTTCAATTTGGGCACGTTTGTCCTTGGCCTCAGTCGGCTCCCCTTCCATCTTTCAACACCTGCCATGACAAAGAGTAAACGAAATTAGTACAACATAAAAAAAATACCGACATGAATAATAATATGTATATCACTTAAGTGTATCATCATCAAGTACAACATAAAAAAATTGAATACCTTACACTACTAATAATCTCGATCAGTATCATCAATAAATGCATAATCATCATCATCACTATAATCAATGACGGGCTCATAGGGTTCAGTGGCATCAACATGTGGAAGGCCACCTTTACGTAATCGGTCAAGCATTGAGAGGTCATCCGCAGCAGTAACCTCTTCTTGTTCCAGCTCTTCTTGTTCCTCCTCTGGGGTGATGTGGGATTCACTGTCGCTGTCTACTTCAATGTTTTGGGGTGAAGTATACCGGTTCTTGAAACGCTTTTTGGAAAGACGTGTCTCTTGGAAGAATTCTCCTTCATATGTGTCTGGGTTAATGTGAGGTTCATAATCCTCTTCCTTTGGGGGAGATAGTCTAGCACGTGGCGGCACTTCATAAATGACATCCCAACCTTTCAGATTTGGATTAGTTTGGCAGGCCCACGGTAGATAGAATACTTGGGTCGCCTATTGAGCCGTAATATAGACATCAGGAACATCTAAATGGGTGATTTGGTTGATTTCAACTAGCCCTATATGTTCATGAGTCCTTCTAGTCTCCTTCGGCTGAAACCAATAACATTTGAAGACTACGACATTCGGTGGGTTTTCACCATAGAATAGAAGTTCATAAATTGCTTCAACTCTCCCATAATACTCGGTACCTCCTTCGCCGATAGCAGATACACAACAATTTGTAGACTTTCGGTCGGCCATAGATAGCTCTTTGCCATAGGTACGAAAGCGATACCCGTTGATGTCATATTTGTCAAATGAACGAACCTTATAGTCAAAACCATTAGCGACTTGTCTCAATTCGGCGTCCATAGACTCTGAATTAGCCTACAAGTTTAATATGAAAGGATTGTTGCATTACACACAAATTAGCGAATGAAATGAAATTGTCTAATAGAATTTACCATTTGTTTGAACCAAGAAATGAAACCGGGATAGCCGCCTCCTTGCTTTGCGAGAACCTCATACTCTTCGATGGAATCCTTTTGGATCACCGCTCCATACGAGAATAGGGCGACGTATCGACTGTATGAAATATCCAGGAATAAGAGCAGTTCAAAGGAAATAGAAGTTGCGAAACAATGTACTGAGAACTTACTCGATGTACGGCCGCACTTCTATCAGGTTGTTGAAGATATACAATGAAATGGTCCGCCATTCTTCGTTATCCAAAGATACTGGATTTGAAACACTGGCTGGTGCGAGATTCCCTTTGAATAGGCTGAGGTTGGATCCACCCTTTTTAGGCTCGTCAGCATTGTACCGAGGCTTCGGATTATGCAAATGACGATTTTTGGTTTCGTAGTGTGCTGTCATGAAGTTTGCCGCCTCCTCAGTGATGAATGCCTCAGCCATCGACGCTTCAATTCTATGTTTATTTTTACATTTTTTCTCGAAGCGTCTTCTGCATCCTCTCAGTTGGGTAGCACCAACGATTTTGCACGGGCCCCCCCAATCTTGCCTCGGTCGGGAGATGCAAAATCAAATGCTGCATTGGATTAAAGAAGCCCAGTGGAAAGATCTTCTCTAACTTGCAGATCAACTCCGGTACCAACTCTTCCATTTCTTCTAGCACGCCAGGCGATAGTTCTTTCGCACAAAGAACACGGAAGAAATAGCTGAGTTCTGCTAGTACTAGCCATTCATCCTCAGGGATGAAGCCACGCAACATCACGGGATTACCCGCTCAATCCATATGTGCCAATCATGACTCTTGAGACCAAATATCTTCAATTTATCAAGACTCACTCCCCTCTTTAGATTCGTTGCATACCCATCGGGGAACATCAACTGCATTTTCACCCACAAGATAATTTCCCTCATAGCTGGCCTTCCAAGATTGAACCATGCCTTTGGCTTCGTCCAGTTCTACTTTCCTTTCAGTTCTTTCATGTTTTGTAATGGCCTATCACATAGCGCCTCCAGATCGACTCTAGCCTTAGTATTATCCTTTGACTTCCCATCTATGCCGAACAATGTACCAAAAAGTGCCTCGGTGATATTCTTCTCAGTGTGCATCACGTCGATGTTGTGTGGGCAAAGGAGGTCTTTGAAGTAAGGCAGATCCCATAAGCATGTTTTGTGAGTCCAGGCATGCTCAGAATTATACCCCTTGAAGTACCCTGGACGCTCTGGATCTGGCTCGAGAGTGTTTAACTGATCCAGGGTCTGTTGGCCTGTCAACGCAGGTGGTGCAGAGTTTTTTACAACTCTACCTCTGATGAAGTTCTTCTTGTCTTTCCTGAACTTATGGCGAGGATCCAGGAACTGTCTATGCATGTCGAAGCAAGAAAACTTGCGACCGGCCTGAAGCCAATGAAACTCAAGAGCTCCCTTGCATGTGGGGCACGAGAACCTTCCATGCACACACCAGCCAATGAATAGCGCATACGCCGGCAAGTCATGCGTCGAGTACATGTACCAGACACGCATTATGAAGTTTCGTTTGCTATAGGCGTCGTATGTCTTGAACCCATTATCCCAGGCTTCTTGCAATTCGTCCTTAAGCGGCTGCATGTACACATTCATATTTTTCCCCAGATAGTTGGGCCCTGGAATTATCAACGTCAGGAAAATGTTCTTTCTTTGCATAATCTGTCCGGGGGGAGATTGAGTGGAAAGACAAATACGGGCCAACAACTGTATTGGGCTGCCGTCATACCAAACACACTGAACCCATCGGTGCTGATGCCGACTCGAGCAGGCCTCGGATCTGCCGCTTTGTCAGCATGTAATTCATCAAACTTTTTCCATGCAACACCATCCGATGTGTGTACCATCATCAGATTCCCATCTGCATCTAGTTCGGTTCTTTTTCCTGTTTTGTGCCATGTCATCTGTCTGGCCGTCTCTTCGACCATGAAAAGACGTTGAAGTCATGGTACGATTGGCATATACCGAAGAACACTAACGGGGATTTTGGTCTGTGTCTTCTCACCCATACCATTGTCTACCACAATATACCTGAAAGACTTGCAAATGGGACAATAGTTCAAGTCCGCATAGTCAAGCCTAAATAAGGCACATCCTTTCTCACAGGCATGTATCTTCTCATAGGGCATCTTCAGTGCACGGAGGATTTTGTCCGACTGGTATAGGTTTGCAGGCATTACATGGCCTTTGGGTAGAAAGCGTCCAAATACTATCATAATTGCGTCGTAGCATTCTCTGCCCAAGTTGAACTGAGCCTTTAGAGCCATTACTTGTGAGATGACATCCAACTGAAAAAGCTCGGTGTGCTCGTGGAACGGACGTTTTGAAGACTCCAACATTTCATTGAAGGCCTTTGCAGATTCCTCCATCTCCTCGTCCGAATCCCGAGCATCATCATAGTCTTGCACCATGTTTTCCATCCCGGTACCATGCTCGTCGGTGCAACGACGATCCACCTCAGCTCGGTCACGTTGGGCAGACTCACGATGAAATGTCCACACCGTATAATTGGGCGTAAAACCATTCTTCTGCAGGTGTTTACCCATTTCAGCCTCTGTCCTCTTTTCCCAATTCCCGCATCGGAAACAGGGGCACCAAGTTTTCCTCTGGCCATTTGCAAATGCGGCTTGCACAAACCCCTTGGTTTTTATGAACCACTCAGCGCTCCATTTGTTCTGACCAGTGTGACCGGTATACATCCACGCACGATCACTCATCTTGACTTTCAGAGCTACTGGACACACAACAATTATATATATAATTCACCATGTATATATTCATCAATTGATCTACTTTGTCAATTTTATTACATCCATGCAACCTACACTCTAATAGGTAATGATAGGTCCTAATCCCACCCGAGTATGTGTAGATTGGGTTCATTTTCCCATGCTATGCTCCGGATCCGACGCAAAATTTCGGCAGCACCTCCCCGTTGTTCTCCTAATACATGTCTCTGCAATAAACAGAGAGGATGTGTACCCGGAGAACAACAGGGGAGGCACTGACGAAATTTATGCGTCGGATCCGGAGCAAAGCATATGGGAAAACGAACCCAATCTACACATACTCGGGCTGTCCATGGATAGCGTTGGACAATTTGAAAGAATCAAGGTTACAAGTATGCAAATGCATGCATATTTATAACTATGGCGCTTTCGAACGGGAGACACATGTTGGTTACGCATACTGATGATTCAAGACACATATATAGCTAGCTATCAAGTTTCATCGGAATAGATCAAATAATTAATGGGGGAGGAGGACATGTCATTTCTGCTCACCCACGAACGAAGGGGCACAACTCGTCAAACGCACGGCGAGGTCGTCGAACACCAAACCTCGCAGCAATGAAACAACTGCACATTTAAAACTACCCGATCAACACAATTATATATGATGTTTTTCATAACAAAATCGAAAAATATATGACCTAACTAATAATTCACAAATATATGACCCCGTCGGCCTCTGGATCGGGGCTAGGGTCGGTGTCGGGGTCGGGGTCGGGGTGTCGGGGTCGGGGTCGGGGTCTCGGGGTCGGGGTGCCGTGTCGGGTCGGGTTTTTTTCCTTCTTCTTCCTCTTCTTCCCTTTCTTCCTTTTCTTCCTTTTTTCCTTCTTCTTCTTCTTCTTCTTCCTCCTTTCCTTTTTCCTCTTCTTCTTCTCCTCCTCTCCTCTTTTTTCTTCTTCTTCTTCCTCTTCTTCTTTTTTCTTCTCCTCGTCCTCTTCTTCTTCTTCCTTTCCTTTTTCCTCTTCTTCTTCTCCTCCTCTCCTCTTTTTTTCTTCTTCTTCTTTCCTAAACCTAAACCTAAACCTAAACCTAAATCTAAAACTAAAACTAAAAGTAAAAGTAAATCTAAACTAAACATAAAACTAAAACTTAAAAAATAGGAAAAAAGGAAAAAACTAAATCTAAACCTAAAACTAAACTAAAACTAAACCTAAACCTAAAACTAAAACTAAATCTAAACTAAACATAAACCTAAAACTAAAAAAACAGAAAAAAGAGGAGGTAGAGCTCACCTGGGGCAGGGCCGGTGGAGGAGGTGGCCGCTGGAGGAGGGGGCGGGGCGACCTGGGGCGGCGGCGCCGGGCGGCAGTGGCGACGGGGCCG
>NC_041389.1:441089689-441130597 GCF_002162155.2 Triticum dicoccoides | reverse complement strand
GGCGGGGCCACGGTGGCACCGAGACGGGGGCCGGTGGGGCGGCGGGGTGGTGGAGCGACGGGGCGGCGGGGTGGTGGGGCGACGGGGCGGCTGAAAGTGGTGGGGGCGATGGTGCACGTGTGAAGAGGGAGAGAAACAGAGAGGGTGGCGGGGTGGGGCGCGGCCGCCATTAGATAGGTTAAATCTTTGTCGTCCGCCCCCCTTTGTCGTCCGCTTTTTTGCTCTTTGTCGTCCGCTAGCAGACGGCAAAGAGGGGGGGCCGTTAAGTTTTTTTTAAGCAGCTCATCAGTGGGGCCCCCTCCCTCTTTGCCGCCCGCTAGCCGACGGCAAAGCTTCTTTGCCGCCCGCTAGCAGACGGTAAAGAACTGGCTGATGGCAAATATGATCTTTGCCATCAGCCAGTTCTTTGCCGTCTGTTTTTTGGAAACGGACAGCAAAGACCTCCTTTGCCGTCCGCTAGCAGACGGCAAAGAAAGGGCTGATGGCAAATCCTCTGATTCCAGTAGTGGTAGAATTAATGATGTTCTTATTATTGCAAATAGGAATTATGTGTCCATATATTTTATTATTCTTGATATTGATTGCAATCCGTCTTGTCCAATTATTCTTGGTAGACCGTTTTTATGTACTATTGGTGCCGTGATTGATACGAAAGAAGGCAATATTAAATTTCAATTCCCACTAAGGAAGGGTATGGAACACTTCCCTAGAACTCGAATTAAGCCACCATATGAATCAATCATGAGGTCATCATATGGATCTAGAAATAAAGATGACAACACTTAGATCCTTCGCATTATGCCTAGCTAGGGGCGTAAAACGATAGCGCTCGTTGGGAGGCAACCCAACTTGTATCTTTTTGCTTTTTGGTTTTCTTGCTATTTTCAATAAAATACCCAATTATGCCTCTGATTAGATGTGTTTTTGTGGTTTAAATTAGTGTTTGTGTCAAGCAAAACCTTTGTGATGATTAGGGTGATAGTTGATTTGATATTGCTAAAAACATAAACTTTTGCGTTCAGGAAAAAAATCCCATTTTTAACACAAGAGTGATTTTGAGTTGATTCATTTTACATAAGATTAATATACAAATTTCCCACGTTGTTCTATTTTTTTGGAATTTTTGGAGTTACAGAAGTATATGAAGTTCCCTGATTACTATAGACTGTTCTGTTTTTGACAGATTCTGTTTTCGTTGTGTTATGTGCTTGTTTTGATGATTCTATAGTTTTCTTTGAAGAGTTTTTGCCATGGAAAATTTAAAATGCAATAGATATAATACAATAACAAAATATGAATGGGTTTGCAATAGTACTTAAAGTAGTGATTTGCTTTCTTATACTAACGAATCTCACGAAGGTTTTGTTGAGTTTTGTGTGATTGAAGTTTTCAAGTTTTGGGTGAGATCGCAATGGATGAAGGAATAAGGATTAGCAAAAGGCTAAGCCTGGGGTTGCCCGAGGCATCCCAATAAAATATTCAAGAAGTATCAAGCAACTAAGCTTGGGGATGCCCCCGAGTGGCATCCCCTCTTTCTTCAAACAACCATCGGTATCTTACGTGGAGCTATATTTTTATTCGTCTATCCTTGCTGGACACACCTAGTTGAGGGGGCCAAAATTATGTTATGACTTGTTAGAATTGCTCTCTATGCTTCACTTAAATCTTTATGAGCTATGGAATTGCTCTGGTGCTTCGCTTATATCTTTTTGAGCATGGTGTGCTTTGCTATTTTTGAATAAATGCTCTCATGCTTCACTTAGATTTATTTGAGAGTTAGTAAAAAATTTAAGAAATTCTCTCATGCTTCACTTAAATTATTTTGAGAGAAGAAATTTTTCATGCTCATGTTCTTCACTTAGATTTGTTTGAGCTATCAAAAGCAACATATGAAACTAGTCCCAAAGTGATAGATATTCAAGAGGGATATAATAAAAGCTTTCATGAAGATCATTGGACTAAATAAACTTGATTCTTTGTAATAGTTTTGTGATATGATGATAGTGATATGTGAGTCATGTTGATGAGCAATTATGCTTTAGTAAGAATATTGGTGCTAAGTTTTGTGATTCCCTATGCAAGCACGAAAGTCAATAGTTATGCAATGAAGTTGCATCCTACTTGTGGTGCATTATTCGGTGTTAGTTATGCTTAATGCTCGCTTATGAGATTTTTCATTTCTTGGTCAGATGTTTCCCGATCTTTTGCTAACCTTTATTTGCACTAAGTATGATCACTACTTGTGCATCCAAATCCTTTAAACTAGTTTTTGCCACTTGAGTCTACTATACCTACCTATATGCGGTATTCTTTTGCCGTTCTAAGAAAATTTGTATGTGTCATCTCTAATTTGAAAATAAATTTCTCTTTTGTGTGCTCGTACCGCTCATGAAACGGTAGGGGGTGGCTGGTATATTTCCATGCTAGATATGTTATTCTCAAGATGAGTGTTTATTCACTTGTCATTGCACGAGAGTATATCAAAGGTATTAGGGATGCCCAGTCCCGAAATGAAAAATAAATTTACTTTATGTTGTCAAATAATAAATTCCTTGGAAAGTGTTGGTATGGAGGGCACCCGTGGATACGGTTAGCCATGGAAAGTGAAAGTACGGTGGAAAAAGAAATAAACTTTATTTTATGTTTGGGAACCGTCTATGATATATCTAGCATGGAAAGTATTGGGAACTACTCAATCGTTTTCATTGACAGGAAAAGCATGCCACCCAAAATGTTTTATCTCTATCTTTTTCGCTTTGAGCTCTGGCACCTCTACAAATCCTACTTCCCTCTACGAAGGGACTTTCTATTTACTTTATGCAATTTTTATGTTTATTTGAGTCTCCATCTTCTCTTATAAAGCACCAACTAAGGGGCACTATGATCGTACTTGAGCATTGGGTGTAGCTAATATGCGAGTGTGTTTCATGAATGTATCAATGATTGAGCATAATGGGCTAGGGATAACTTGCTTTAGTGTTGATATTTTGAAAGACATGGTTGCTTGTTGATATGCTTGAGTATTAAAGTCTTCATGTCAAAACTAGACTATTGCTTCCAACCATATAAAAGTCCAAATGTCCATGCTACAAAGAAAAGAATATGTGATGAACATGTTAGGCAGCATTCCACATCAAAAATTCAGTTTTTATCATTTACCTACTCGAGGACGAGCAGGAATTAAGCTTGGGGATGCTGATACGTCTCCAATGTATCTATAATTTTTGATTGTTCCATGCTATTATATTATCATTCTTGGATGTTTTACAATCATTTTATAGCAACTCTATATCATTTTTTGGGACTAACCTATTAACATAGTGCCAAGTGCCAGTTGTTGTTTTCTGCTTGTTTTTTTTACAGGAAATCAATATCAAATGGAGTCCAAACACAACAAAACTTTTTGTGGGTTTTTTTGGACCAGAAGACATCCAGTGGGCCAAAGAAGTACCGAAGAGGGGGCCCGAGGTGAGCACAAGACACCTGGGCGCGCCTGGAGGCCCAGGCGCGTCCTGGTGGGTTGTGCCCACCTCGGTGACCTCCTGCACCGCCTCTTTGCTCTATAAATACTCCAATATTCCAGAAACCCTAGGGAGTCGACAAAAATCATTGGGATCGTTCTTATTGCATTACTCCATTTCTCCATGAACTTAATACACTAGATGCATGCTGGATAGCAGTCGATGTGTGGAGTAATAGTAGTAGATGCAGGCAGGAGTCGGTCTACTAATCTTGGACGTGATGCCTATATAATGATTATTGCATGAATATCGTGATGATTATTTGAAGTTCTATCAATTGTCCAACAGTAAACCCACCGTATGCTATTTTCGTCGAGAGAAGCCACTAGTGAAATTTACGGCCCCGGGTCTCTTCTTAATCATATTTGCCTTCGAGATCTATTTTTTTGCTTTTATTTTCAGATCTATTAATCCAAAAACACAAAAATACCTTGT
The DNA here is from genome assembly GCF_002162155.2 of Triticum dicoccoides. Taxonomy (NCBI): domain Eukaryota; kingdom Viridiplantae; phylum Streptophyta; class Magnoliopsida; order Poales; family Poaceae; genus Triticum; species Triticum dicoccoides. The sequence goes on along the minus strand of NC_041389.1, from coordinate 441,126,641 downwards.
TGTAGTTTTTAGTTATTTATTTAATCTCACGTTCCCGCGAGATCTATTTATCCAATCTACTATAAATTTATCTATCTTTTTACCCGTGAGGGATTGATAACCCCTCTCTTACGTCGGGTTGCAAGCGTTTGTTCTTTGTGTGCAGGAGTTGTTTACGTGGTGTTGCATGGTTCTCCTACTGGTTCGATGACCTTGGTCTCATCACTGAGGGAAATACCTACCATTGTTGTGTTGCATCATCCCTTCCTCTTTGGGGAAATACCAACGTAGTTCAAGCAAACATCACCCTGTGGCTTGTGCGCCCCTCAGGCACCCCCTTGATGTGAGACCGACGCCAAAAAATCTTATAAATACATAAATATCTGAAAAGAACCATAAATAAGAAGTTCCGCTGCCACAAGCCTCTGTACCAACGAAAAACCAATCGGGAGCCCGTTCCGGCACCTTGCCGGAGGGGGGAATCATCACCGGAGGCCATCTTTATCATCCCGACGGTCTCCATGATGATGAGGGAGTAGTTCACCCTCGGGGCTGAGGGTATGTACCAGTAGCTGTGTGTTGACCTCTCTCTCTCTCTCTCTCGTGTTCTTGATTTGGCACGATCTTGTTGTACCACGAGCTTTGTTACTATAGTTGGATCATATGGTGTTTCTTCCTCTCTATGTTCTTGTGATGAATTCAGTTTTACCTTTGAGGTTTCACTATTATCGGATTGAATACTTTTATGGATTTGAGAACACTTGATGTATGTCTTGCGTGGGATACCTGGGGTGACAATGGGGTGTTATATTGATTCACTTGATGTATGTTTTGGCACTCAACTCGCGGATTCCCGAGGTGACATTGGGGTAATCTATGCATAGGGGTTGATGCATGTTTTCATCCTTGTTTCTCCGATAGGAATCTTGGGGCACTCTTTGAGGTTTTTTGTCTTGGATTGAATATTATGAATCTGAAGTTGTTTGATGTATATCGTAAATTGACCCACGGATACTTGTGGTGACATTGGAGTATCTAGGTGACATTAGGGTTGATTGATGTGTGTCATATTGTGTTATTTTACTACGAACTCTAGGGTTGTTTGTGACACATATAGGAATAGCTCAATGGATTGATCGGAAAGAATAACTTTGAGGTGGTTTCGTACCCTACAAGAAATTTCATCTTATGTTCTCGCGAGAGGAACTTTGAAGTGACTCTTTGTCGCACATTGAGGGATCGCCATATGATTTAATTATGTTGTCATTGTTGAGAGGTTTTGCACTAGTGAAAGTATGAACCCTAGGCCTTGTTTGTAAGCATTGCAATACCATTTGTGCTCACTTTTATCGCTTTCTACCTTGCTGTTTTTTTATTTTCAGAATATAAAAACCTATATCTACTATCTATACTAATCACTTGTATCATCATCTCTTCGCGGAACTAGTGCACCTATACAATTTGCTATTGTATTGGGTGTGTTGGGGACCCAAGAGATTTCTTGTTTTTGGTTGCAGGGTTTTTGAGAGAGACCGTCTTCATCCTACGCCTCCCATGGATTGATAAACCTTAGTTCATCCACTTGAGATTTGCTACTGTCCTACAAAATTCCGCGCTTGGAGGCCCAACACGAGTCTACAAGAAGAAGGTTGCATAGTAGATATCATTTATCTTTTCTGTTAAATCACAACCCCTCCAACCAGACATAGTCCTTTGGTAGAAGGGCAAAATGGTATACCAAATCTCTCTATCACAATCGAGCAACACTGGTTAATTCTACTTTACTACTTTACTTTCGGCAGTTTACTTTCGTGCTCTGTGTCGATAGTTTATCTGATCATTATCTATCTATTGCATATCCCTCGTCACCATCTTACATATTGTTACCATCATTTTGTTTGTTACTGATCATTATGTAACCTCATATCTCCATTGTGTTGTTCCAGTTACACTTTGTTCATCATACAAATTGTGTGTTTTCATTCCCAGTACCAACCTCATATTCATCCATGTTACTATATATGTTCGCATACTGCACTAGTTGGGAGGCAACCCAATAGTTATCTTGAATTTTCTTGTTCTTTTTCTATTTTTTGAGTGTGCACACAATTGTGCTGCTGCTATGGTTGTGTTTTTGTGTTTTAGTTAGTGTTTGTGCCAAGTAAAGCCTTTGGGATGATTTGGATGATAGTTGATTTGATTCTACGAAAAAACAGAACCTTTTGCTCCCAGTAGCAGAATTGTTTAAATTCATCGGAATGTGCTTTTTATCTGAATTGTTTACACATGATTGATATACAAATTGCCCATGTTGTCCTAATTTTTTACAATTTGTAAAGTTACATAAGTATGAGAACGGTTTCTATAGACTATTCTGTTTTTGACAGATTCTGTTTTTGTTGCATTCTTTGCTTGTTTTGATGAAACTATGGATTGTATCGGGGGGTATAAGCCATGGAGAAGTTAGAATACAGCAGGCATAATGCAATAGTAAAGTATGAATGGGTTTATAACAATACCTAAAGTGGTGATTTGCTTTGTTCTACTAATAGATCTCACGAAGGTTTTGTTGAGTTTTGTGTGCTGAAATTTTCAAGTTTTGAGTGAGATCGTGATGGATGAAGGAATAAGGAGTGACAGGATCCTAAGTTTGGGGATGCCCGGGGCACCCCCAAGGTAATATTCAAGGACTCCCAAGCAACTAAGCTTGGGGATTGATACGTCTCCAACGTATCTACAATTTATGAAGCATTCATGCTATATTACTATGTGTTTTGAATGATTAAGGGCTTTATTATACACTTTTATATTACTTTTGGGACTAACCTATTAACCGGAGGCCCAGCCCATATTGTTGCTTTATTGCCTGTTTCAGTATTTCAAAGAAAAGGAATATCAAACGGAGTCCAAACGGCATGAAACCTTCGGCATCGTGATTTCTTGGAAGAATATCATCCTGGAGGCTTGGAGATCAAGTCAGAAGACCCTCAAGGAGCCCAGGAGATAGGGGGCGCCCCCCTACAGGGCGCGACCCCCTGTCTCGTGGACCCCTCGAGCACCCCCCGACCGACTTCTTTCGCCTATATAGTCCCATGTACCCTAAAAACATCCAGGGAGAAGATAGATCGGGAGTTCCGCCGCCGCAAGCCTCTGTAGCCACCAAAAACCTCTCGGGAGCCCTTCCCAGCACCCTGACGGAGGGGGGATCCTTCACCGGTGGCCATCTTCATCATCCCGGCGATCTCCATGACGAGGAGGAAGTAGTTCACCCTCGGTGCTGAGGGTATGTACCAGTAGCTATGTGTTTGATCGTGTTCTCTCTCGTGTCCCCTCTATGGCACGATCTTGATGTATCCCGAGCTTTGCTATTGTAGTTGGATCTTATGATGTTTCTCCCCCTCTACTCTCTTGTGATGAATTGAGTTTCCCCTTTGAAGTTATCTTATCGGATTGAGTCTTTTATGAGAACACTTGATGTATGTCTTTCCGTGCTTATCTGTGGTGACAATGGGATATCATTTGCATCTTGATGTATGTTTTGGTGACCAACTTGTGGGTTCCGCCCATGAACCTATGCATAGGGGTTGGCCCATGTTCTTGACTCTCCGGTAGAAACTTTCGGCACTCTTTGAAGTACTTTGTGTTGGTTGGATGAATCTGAGATTGTGTGATGCATATCGTATAATCATGCCCACGGATACTTGAGGTGACAATGGAGTACCTAGGTGACATTAGGGTTTTGGTTGATTTGTGTCTTAAGGTGTTATTCTAGTACGAACTCTTTTATAGATCGATCCGAAAGAATAACTTTGAGGTGGTTTCGTACCCTACCATAATCTCTACGTTTGTTCTCCGCTATTAGTGGCTTTGGAGTGACTCTTTGTTGCATGTTGAGGGCTTGTTATATGATCTATCTATGTTATTATTGTTGAGAGAACTTGCACTAGTGACAGTATGAACCCTAGGCCTTGTTTCCTATCATTGCAATACCATTTACAATCACGTTTACCACTTGTTACCTTGCTGTTTTTATAATTTCAGATTACAAATACCTTTATCTACTATCTATTTTGCACTTGTATCACCATCTCTTCGCCGAACTAGTGCACCTATACAATTTACCATTGTATTGGGTGTGTTGGGGACACAAAAGACTCTTTGTTATTTGATTGCAGGGTTGTTTGAGAGAGACCATCTTCATCCTACGCCTCCTACGGATTGATAAACCTTAGGTCATCCACTTGAGGGAAATTTGCTACTGTCCTATAAACCCGTGCACTTGCAGGCCCAACAACATCTACAAGAAGAAGGTTGTGTAGTAGACATCAAGCTCTTTTCTGGCGCCGTTGCCGGGGAGGTTAGCGCTTGAAGGTATATCTTTAGATCTTGCAATCGAATCTTTTTGTTTCTTGTTTTATTACTAGTTTAGTTTATAAAAGAAAACTACAAAAAATGGAGTTAATTTTGTCTCGTACGCTTCGTCTTTTTAATATCTTTCGTGAATTTGATGGAAAGGAAAATTGTGCTCAAGTGCTAGAAGAAGAATGCTTTAAAATGCTTGGTACTAAATCTTTGAATGATGAGCATGATTGCAATTTTGTTAGTATAAACTCCTTGAATATCCATAGTATTAATGATGGCTGCTCTAGTCCTGATGAAAATATCTCTTATGAGCATGTCAACTTTTGTGGAGTGCATGTTTGCATGAACACACTAAGTAGAGAAGATATTTATTGCAAGAGGCATAAGCATTTAGAAACTAAATGGTTGCATGAAAGGCTAGGTTTGAGTGCTGAAAATTTAAAATTCCTTTGCCGTACTTGTGAACTTTGCAATGAACGTGGTCATTTACATCTCCTATGCAAATTGTTTCATGACCAAATCGTGTCAAAAAATTGTGATGATTTGATCTCCATTTCTCATTACAATGAACTTAGTTTGCTTTTGGGTTATGAGAATAGAAACGTTTACTCAAGGACCTTCCAGAATTTGCCCATAAGAAATTCCTTGATATTGATCTAGAAAAGATTTATATGTTTTGTGCGGTGAATTGCATTGAAAATCCTTATATTGCCAATTACCTAAAGAAAAGGAAACAAATAGAAGATGATGAGAATACTAATGGAAGGGAAGAGACTTCCCAATATCCTCCTATTATTTCTTATGATGAATCAGGTGACGAGGAGGAGCTTTCTATTCAACCAATCTCGTCAATAAGGAGCTCAAAGAGGAAGGTTGAACCCACACATAACGTGAAGAAGAAAAAGAAAAGAAGGAGCAACAAAGGTAAAAAGGTATCCCTCCCAAATGATGTTGCTCCTACTACTCATTGTGATGATGAAAATTGCTTTACTATTGGTGCTATCCATATTTTTAATGATGAGAGTGATTTTGCTTATGATATGAAAGAGCCCAAGCTTGGGGAAGCTATGTTTGATGAGGATGAAATATTTGAGAATTTATTTGCTGAAATTAATGTTTGTCCCAAGATTAGGGATGCTATGTTTAATGAAGATGATATTTTTAGCCTCCCAAGTTTTGATATGCAAAGTTGTTATGATGATAGCATGCCTCCTACTTGTGATGATTATATTGATGAAAGTGGGTTAGGAAGAGTGTCAACTTTAGGAAGTAGTGATCCCACTATTTTGGAGGATGTTGAATTTTATTATGATGAATATGAAAGTGGATTTGGAAGAGTGTCAACTTTATTTAGTGATTCCACTATCTTGGGAGAGGTTTCAATCGATTATGATGAGAAAGAAGTTGCTACTTATGATGATTATTGTGATGAAACTTATGCTATAAAAAGTAGTGATGATTATATATATATAACTTGTCATGATTATGATTACCCTTTTCTGAACATTACTCTTTTAATGTGGAAACAAGTTTTAGTGTTCAAGTCTTTTATGATACTCTCACTATTCCAAATGAGAAGAATTTTGCTTATGTGGAGAGTGGTAAATTTTCTATGCTAGTAGATCATGAAAAGAATGATTTAGGTGCTGGTTATATTGTTCATGATTCTACTGAAAATTATTATGAGGGAGGAACATATGCTTGTAGGAATTGCAATAATGTCAAGTTTCCTCTCTATGTGCTTCAGTTTTTGAAGCTATGCTTGTTTTACCTCCCTATGCTAGTTGATTATTGTTATCATAAGTTGTTTGCTCACAAAATCCCTATGCATAGCAAGTGGGTTAGGCTTAAATGTGCTAGACATATGCTTCATGATGCTCCCGTTATGTTTCAATTCTTATCTCTTATGTGAGCATCATTGTCATCATCATGCCTAGCTAGAAAGGCATTAAAGAAAAGCACTTGTTGGGAGACAACCCAATATTTACCCTTACTGTTTTTGTGTTTCCACATGATTATTCTACTGTAGTAATCATGTTTTATAGCTTTTGTTTCAATAAAGTGCCAAGTAGAACCTTTGGGAAGACTTGGGTGAAGTTTATATGGTCTTGCTGTAAAAAACAGAAACTTTAGCGCTCACGAGATTAGCTTCCATTTGTTACTGGAGAGTGCTTTTAGGTTTATTCTTTTTGCAGAGGATTAATAGAAAAACTTATCAGGTCCATAAATTTATTTCATAATTTTTGGGGTTCCATAAGTATACATTTGATACAGATTACTACAGACTGTTCTGTTTTTGACAGATTCTGTTTTCATTGTGTTGTTTGCTTATTTTGATGCATTTATGGCTAGTATTAAGTGGTATGAACCATAGAGAAGTTGGAATACAGTAGGTTTTACACCAATATGAATTTATAATGAGTTAATTACAGTACCTAAGTGGTGATTTATTTTCTTATACTAACGGAGCTTACGAGTTTTGTTTTGAGTTTTGTGTGGTTGAAGTTTTCAAGTTTTGGGTAAAGATTCGATGGACTATGGAATAAGGAGTGGCAAGAGCCTAAGCTTGGGGATTCCCAAGGCACCCCAAGTTAATATTCAAGGACAACCAAGAGCCTAAGCTTGGGGATGCCCCGGATGGCATCCTCTCTTTCGTCTTCGTTCATCGGTAACCTTACTTGGAGCTATATTTTTATTCGCCACATGATATGTGTTTTGCTTGGAGTGTAATTTTCTTTTGTTAGTGTTTGCTTGCTGTTAGTTAGAATAATGTTTTTAATCTTTAGTTTCAATAAAATTGTCAAGGATAGCCTTTTCCATGCTTATTTTGCTAGTATACATGTTGCTGTTTGAAAAAAGAAAGTTTACCGCTGTTGCAAAAATTCCCTAGAAAATTAAGAGAATGGTATAATGTTTAATATTTTTGCATATTGAGCTATGATAAATTTATTACAGTGGGAATTTTAGTTCATAATTTTTGGAGTCAGGAAAGTATTGATACTCTTGCATTCTTTACAGACTGTACTGTTTTGGCAGATTGCTGTTATAGTTGCATTGTTTGCATATGTTTGCTTGTTTAATGATTCTATTTGAGGATAGGAGTATTAAATTTGCAGAGGCATTTAGTATGCAATGTTGAATAATAATATTAGTGATTTGTTACAGTAGAAAATGATAAGGTTTTGCATTGGTTTATGCTAACCTATCTCACGAGTTCTTGTTGAGTTTGTTGTGAATGAAGCTTTTGATAAAAAGAAACCATGATATGAGAGGAATTAAGGAGACACAAAAGTTTAATCTTGGGGTTGCCCAAGGCACCCCAAGATAATAGTTCAAGAAGTCTCAAGCATCTAAGCTTGGGGATGCCCCGGTAGGCATCCCACCTTTCCTCTTCAACAACTATCGGTTAGTATTGGTTGAACCTAAGTTTTTGCTTCTTCACATGAGTTGTGCTATCCTTGCATTGTCATTTTATTTTGTTTTGCTTGCTGTTTGAATAAGATACCAAGATCTGAAATTCTTATTTGAGAGAGAGACTTCGCATAGTTGCACAATTATTTTCTACTCATTGATCTTCACGTATATCTTTTTGGAGTAGCTTTTCATTTACTCGTGTGCTTCACTTATATCCTATGAGTAAATGGTTGAATGAATTGATTTTCATAAATCTGAAATTATATATGCCTCATTTGCTTATCCCATGGGGAGTAATGACTTCACATCTAAGAAGTAGAGGTTGTAAATTTATTGACGGTTAGCAAGCATTGTATTAGTCATTTGAACAATTCATGAAAGAATATTGAAGGAAGAGAGATTTCACATATAAATATATTATCATAGACATCTTTTATAATTGTGAGCACTCATTATGTATGACATGCTAAAGAGTTGATGTTATACAAGGAAGACAACGTAATGGGTTATGTTTTCTCGCATCTCAGTTAAAGTATATTGTCATGGATCATTCAAACATGTTGAGCTTGCCTTTCCCCCTCATGCTAGCCAAAAATTCCTAGCACCAAGTAGAGATACTACTTGTGCTTCCAAATATCCTTAAACCCAGTTTTGCCATGAGAGTCCACCATACCTACCTATGGATTGAGTAAGATCCTTCAAGTAAGTTGTCATTGATGCAAGCAATAAAAATTACTCTCTAAATATGCATGACTTATTAGTGTGGAGAAAATAAGCTTTGTACGAACTTGTTATGGAAGCAATAAAAGCGACGGATTGCATAATAAAGGTCCATATACAAGGGGCAATATAAAGTGACGTTCTTTCGCATTAAGATTTTATGTATCCAACCCTAAAAGTGCATGGCAACCTCTGCTTCCCTCTGCAAAAGGCCTATCTTTTACTTTATGTCTTTTACTTTATGCAAGAGTCAAGGTGATCTTCACCTTTCCCTTTTTTCATTTTATCCTTTGGCAAGCACTTTGTGTTAGGGTGATCCTGATATATATATATCCAACTGGATGTACGTTAGCATGAACTATTATTGTTGACATCACCCAAAGGTGAATACATTTGGAGGCAACATTATAAGCCCCAATCTTTCTGTGTGTCTGATTAAAACTTCATAACCACAAGTATTGCGTGAGTGTTAGCAATTGTAGAAGACTATATGATAGTTGAGTATGTGAAGTTTGCTAAATCAAAGCTCTGACATAGACCCTTCCTGAAAGTAAGATGAATTGCAATTGTTTTGATGACTAATAATGAAGTTTGCTAGCTTTCAAGAAAGTTTATGGTCTATGCTTTGACATGTGAATTGCTTGTTACTTGATTATGAAAATTTTTATGAGATGAACTACTGTTATGACATATAATGATGCTAGTAAAGGTGATTGAAATTATCATTGATTAAACTTGTGCACCTTCTAGCATTCACACTTCATAAATTCTTTCTTTATCATTTACCTACTCAAGGACGAGTAGGAATTAAGCTTGGGGATGCTGATACGTCTCCAACGTACCTATAATTTATGAAGCCTTCATGCTATATTACTATGTGTTTTGAATGATTACGGGCTTTATTATACACTTTTATATTACTTTTGGGACTAACCTATTAACCGGAGGCCCAACCCATATTGCTGTTTTATTGCCTGTTTCAGTATTTCGAAGAAAAGGAATATCAAACGGAGTCCAAATGGAATGAAACCTTCGGCATCGTGATTTTTTGGAAGAATATCATCCTGGAGGCTTGGAGATCAAGTCAGAAGACCCTCGAGGAGCCCAGGAGATAGGGGGCACGACCCCCCTACAGGGCGCAGCCCCCTGTCTCGTGGACCCCTCGAGCACCCCCCGACCGACTTCTTTCGCCTATATAGTCCCACGTACCCTAAAAACATCTAGGGAGAAGATAGATCGGGAGTTTCGCCGCCGCAAGCCTGTGTAGCCACCAAAAAACTCTCGGGAGCCCTTCCCGGCACCCTGCCGGAGGGGGGATCCTTCACCGGTGGCCATCTTCATCATCCCGGCGCTCTCCATGACGAGGAGGGAGTAGTTCACCCTCGGGGCTGAGGGTATGTACTAGTAGCTATGTGTTTGATCTCTCTCTCTCTCTCTCTCTCTCTCTCTCTCTCGTGTTCTCTCTTGTGTTCCCTCTATGGCACGATCTTGATGTATCCCGAGCTTTGCTATTGTAGTTGGATCTTATGATGTTTCTCCCCCTCTACTCTCTTGTGATGAATTGAGTTTCCCCTTTGAAGTTATCTTATCGGATTGAGTCTTTTATAAGAACATTTGATGTATGTCTTGCCGTGCTTATCTATGGTGACAATGGGATATCATGTGCCTCTTGATGTATGTTTTGGTGACCAACTTGTGGGTTCCGCCCATGAACCTATGCATAGGGGTTGGCACACGTTCTTGACTCTCCGGTAGAAACTTTGGGGTACTCTTTGAAGTACTTTGTGTTGGTTGGATGAATCTGAGATTGTGTGATGCATATCGTATAATCATGCCCACGGATACTTGAGGTGACAATGGAGTACCTAGGTGACATTAGGGTTTTGGTTGATTTGTGTCTTAAGGTGTTATTCTAGTACGAACTCTTTTATAGATCGATCCGAAAGAATAACTTTGAGGTGGTTTCGTACCCTACCATAATCTCTATGTTTGTTCTCCACTATTAGTGGCTTTGGAGTGACTCTTTGTTGCATGTTGAGGGCTTGTTATATGATCTATCTATGTTATTATTGTTGAGAGAACTTGCACTAGTGAAAGTATGAACCCTAGGCCTTGTTTCCTATCATTGCAATACCGTTTATCCTCACGTTTACCACTTGTTACCTTGCTGTTTTTATAATTTCAGATTACAAATACCTTTATCTACTATCTATTTTGCACTTGTATCACCATCTCTTCGCCGAACTAGTGCACCTATACAATTTACCATTGTATTGGGTGTGTTGGGGACACAAGAGACTCTTTGTTATTTGGTTGCAGGGTTGTTTGAGAGAGACCATCTTCATCCTAATCCTCCTATGGATTGATAAACCTTAGGTCATCCACTTGAGGGAAATTTGCTACTGTCCTATGAACCTGTGCACTTGCAGGCCCAACAACGTCTACAAGAAGAAGGTTGTGTAGTAGACATCAGGATGCCCCGGAAGGCATCCCATCTTTCTTCTACAATCATTGGTAATTTTACTTGGAGCTATATTTTTTATTCATCACATGATATGAGTTTTGCTTGGAGCGTCGTGTATTATATGAGTCTTTGCTTTGTTTGTTTTTTAGTTTTTCACAATCATCTTTGTTGGACACACCTATTTGAGAGGGACACACATTTATCATGATTTATTAGAATATTCTATGTGCTTCACTTAAATCTTTTGAGCTAGGCAGTTGCTCTAGTGCTTCACTTATATTTTTTAGAGCGTGGCGGTGGTTTTATTTTGAAGAAATAGTTGAACTCTCATGCTTCACTTATATATTTTTGAGAGTTGATAATAGTAGTGGTAATTAGTACGAGTTATGAATTTGGTCCTAATATGATAGGTATTCAAAGAGGGATATAATAAAAACTTTCATGTAGATCACTGAATATGATAAGTTTGATTTCTTGCAATAGTTTTGCGATATGAAGGTGGTCATATGTGGGTTGTGCTAGTGAATAATTGTGGTTTATTAAGAATATTGATGTTAAGGTTTGTGATTCCCGAAGCATGCACATATGGTCTCTCGTTATGCTAAGAAGTTGGAACATGATATATTATTAATTGTCTTCCTTATGAGTGGCGGTAGGGGACAAGCGATGGTCTTTGACTTCCAATCTACCCCCTAGGAGTATGCGTAGTAGTACTTTGCTTCGAGGGCTAATAAACTTCTGCAATAAGTATGTGAGTTCTTTATGACTAATGTGAGTCCATGGATTATACGCACTCTCACCTTTCCGCAATTTGCTCGCCTCTTCGGTACCGTGCTTTGCCCTTTCTCACTTTGAGATGTGGTGCAAACTTTGCTGGTGCATCCAAACCCTGTGATATGATATGCTCTATCACACATAAGCCTCCTTATATCTTCCTCAAAACAGCCATCATACTGACCTATTGTGGCATTTACATAGCCAATCTGAGATATATTGCCATGCAACTTCCACCGTTCCATTTAATTATGACACACATCATCATTGTCATATTGCTTTGTGTGGCCATATAGCTAACATAGTATTTGTTGCTCATCCACCGTTCATTATTTTTTATACATGTTATGCTAGATCATTGCACATCCTGGTACACTGCTGAAGGCGTTCACATAAAGTCATATTTTGTTCTAGTATCGAGTTGTAATTTTCTTTCGAGTTATAAGTAAATAGAAGTGTGATGATCATCATATTAATTTTTAGAGCATTGTCCCCTCGTGGCACCTCTTGCCCTAATTCTGCCTCTATAAATTCTCAAATATTCCCCTGATATCAGAGAGCCACCCGGAATACTTTTTCCGTCGCCGCAAGTTTCTATTCTCGTGAGATCCCATTTGGAGGCATTCTCTGGTACTCTGCCGGAGGGGGAATCGATCACAGAGGGTAGGGGTGGGCATAAAAACCGAGAACTGAAGACCGGAGCCGAAAAAACCGGGACCGAAGCCGAAAAAACCGAGGATCAAAACTTTGGTTGTTCACTCGGTCACAGAACATGAGAAATCGATATTATATCGGTGGATTCGGTTGTTCGATCCTGTTGACCGAATCCCCCGAAGTAACCGAACACATGCAGCCTCGTCGTGCATATTAAGGCCGTCGTACTAAGCCCACTAAGTACCCTAAAAAAGCCCAATAACTATTCTACGTCGTCGTGTCCTCAATTCGCTAGATGCTTCGTCCTAGATCCCTCACGTACCCGCATTAGTCCACCATGCAGCGCCGCCGCCTCCTTTTCCCCCCCCCCCATCTCGCGCAATACCAGCGGCCGCCGGCTGCATGCGTGCATCCATGCGTCCTGCGCGGTGGCTGCCGGCGGCGCACATGGCTCCCTCGCGATGGGGTAATGGCCGACGGCGTCCATCCCCTCGACGCGTTCGTGGGCTCGCGGCCAACACCGCTTCATGGCCGGCTGCCTGCTTCCGACGATGCATCAGCGCCCGATGTATGTCACAGATGTTTCAATTAATTCATGTTCGCTTGCTTGTTCACATTTCTGGCTAAGATTAGACTCCCGATTTCTTCCTCCCGGTCAAACTATCGGGTCCCTTGGTGTTGGGGAACGTAGTAATTTCAAAAAAATTCCTACGTACACGCAAGATCATGGTGATGGCATAGCAACGAGAGGGGAGAGTGTCCGTCCACGTACCCTCGTAGACCGTAAGCGGAAGCGTTATGACAACGCGGTTGATGTAGTCGTACGTCTTCACGATCCGACCGATCCAAGCACCGAACGTACGGCACCTCCGAGTTCAGCACACGTTTAGCTCGATGACGATCCCCGGGCTCCGATCCAGCAAAGCTTCGGGGATGAGTTCCGTCAGCATGACGGCATGGTGACGATGATGATGCTCTACCGGCGCAGGGCTTCGCCTAAACTCAGCGACGATATGACCGAGGTGGAATATGGTGGAGGGGGGCACCGCACACGGCTAAGGAACGATCCGTAGATCAACTTGTGTGTCATGGGGTGCCCCCCTGCCCCCGTATATGAAGGAGGGAGGGGAAGGTGCGGCCGGCCCCCTTGGGGTGCGCCTGGAGGAGTCCTACTCCCACCGGGAGTAGGACTCCCCCCTCTTGCCTTGGTGGAGAAGGAAAGGGGGGAGGGGAAAGAGGAAAGGGGGGCGCCCCCCCCCTTCCTTGTCCTATTCGGACTAGGGGGGAGGGGGCGCGCGGCCTGCCCTGGCCGGCCCTCCTCTTCTCCCTCATGGCCCACTAAGGCCCATTAACCCCCGGGAGGGTTCCGGTAACCCCCCGGTGTTCCGGTAAAATCCCGATTTCACCCGGAACCTTTCCGATGTTCAAACATAGGCTTCCAATATATCAATCTTTATGTCTCGACCATTTCGAGACTCCTCGTCATGTCCGTGATCACATCCGGGACTCCGAACAAACTTCGGTACATCAAAACTTATAAACTCATAATAAAACTATCATCGTAACGTTAAGCGTGCGGACCCTACGGGTTCGAGAACTATGTAGACATGACCTAGAACCATTCTCGGTCAATAACCAATAGCGGGACCTGGATGCCCATATTGGTTCCTACATATTCTACGAAGATCTTTATCGGTCAAATCGCATAACAATATACGTTGTTCCCTTTGTCATTGGTATGTTACTTGCCCAAGATTTGATCGTCGGTATCCAATACCTAGTTCAATCTCGTTACCGGCAAGTCTCTTTACTCGTTCCGTAATGCATCATCCCGTAACCAAATCATTTGGTCACATTGCTTGCAAGGCTTATAATGATGTGCATTACCGAGAGGGCCCAGAGATACCTCTCCGACAATCGGAGTGACAAAACCTAATCTCGAAATACGCCAACTCAACATGTACCTTCGGAGACACCTGTAGTACTCCTTTATAATCACCCAGTTACGTTGTGACGTTTGGTAGTACCCAAAGTGTTCCTCCGGTAAACGGGAGTTGCATATTTCTCATAGTTACAGGAACATGTATAAGTCATGAAGAAAGCAATAGCAGTATACTAAACGATCAAGTGCTAGGCTAACGGAATGGGTCATGTCAATCACATCATTCTTCTAATGATGTGATCCCATTAATCAAATGACAACACATGTCTATGGTTAGGAAACATAACCATCTTTGATTAATGAGCTAGTCAAGTAGAGGCATACTAGTGACTATATGTTTGTCTATGTATTCACACATGTATCATGTTTCCGGTTAATACAATTCTAGCATGAATAATAAACATTTATCATGATATGAGGAAATAAATAATAACTTTATTATTGCCTCTAGGGCATATTTCCTTCAGTCTCCCACTTGCACTAGAGTCAATAATCTACATTACATAGTAATGATTCTAACACCCATGGAGTCTTGGTGTTGATCATGTTTTGCTCGTGAGAGAGGCTTAGTCAACGGGTCTGCAACATTCAGATCCGTATGTATTTTGCAAATCTCTATGTCTCCCACTTGGACTTGGTCCCGAATGGAATTGAAGCGTCTCTTGATGTGCTTGGTCCTCTTGTGAAATCTGGATTTCTTTGCCAAAGCAATTGCACCAGTATTGTCACAGAAGATCTTCATTGGTCCCGATGCACTAGGTATGACACCTAGATCGGTAATGAACTCCTTCATCCAGACTCCTTCATTTGCTGCTTCAGAAGCAGCTATGTACTCCGCTTCACATGTAGATCCCGCCACGACGCTTTGTTTAGAACTGCACCAACTTACAGCTCCACCGTTTAATAAAAACACGTATCCGGTTTGCGATTTAGAATCGTCCGGATCAGTGTCAAAGCTTGCATCAACGTAACCATTTACGACTAGCTCTTTGTCACCTCCATATAGGAGAAACATATCCTTAGTCCTTTTCAGGTATTTCAGGATGTTCTTGACCGCTGTCCAGTGATCCACTCCTGGATTACTTTGGTACCTTCCTGCCAAGCTTATTGCTAAGCATACGTCCGGTCTAGTACACAGCATTGCATACATAATAGAGCTTATGGCTGAAGCATAGGGAACATCTTTCATTTTCTCTCTATCTTCTGATGTGGTTGGGCATTGAGTTTGACTCAACTTCACACCTTGTAGCACAGGCAAGAAACCTTTCTTTGCCTGATCCATTTTGAACTTTTTCAAAATTTTGTCAAGGTATGTGCTTTGTGAAAGTCCTATTAAGCATCTTGATCTATCTCTATAGATCTTGATGCCCAATATGTAAGCAGCTTCACCGAGGTCTTTCATTGAAAAACTTTTATTCAAGTATCCCTTTATGCTATCCAGAAATTCTATATCATTTCCAATTAATAATATGTCATCTACATATAAAATCAGAAATGCTACAGAGCTCCCACTCACTTTCTTGTAAATACAGGCTTCTCCAAAAGTCTGTATAAAACCGTATGCTTTGATCACACTATCAAAACATTTATTCCAACTCCGAGATGCTTGCGCCAGTCCATAAATGGATCGCTGGAGCTTGCACACTGTGTTAGCACCTTTTGGATCAACAAAACCTTCTGGTTGCATCATATACAACTCTTCTTCCAGAAATCCATTCAAGAATGCAGTTTTGACATCCATTTGCCAAATTTCATAATCATGAAATGCAGCAATAGCTAACATGATTCGGACAGACTTAAGCATCGCTAAGGGTGAGAAAGTCTCATCGTAGTCAACCCCTTGAACTTGTCGAAAACCTTTCGCAACAAGTCGAGCTTTATAGACAGTTATATTACCATCAGCGTCAGTCTTCTTCTTAAAGATCCATTTATTCTCAATGGCTTGCCGATCATCGGGCAAGTCAACCAAAGTCCATACTTTGTTTTCGTACATGGATCCCATCTCAGATTTCATGGCCTCTAGCCATTTTGCGGAATTTGGGCTCATCATCGCTTCCTCATAGTTCGTAGGTTCATCATGGTCAAGTAACATGACTTCCAGAATAGGATTACCGTACCACTCTGGTGCGGATCTTACTCTGCTAGACCTACGAGGTTCAGTAGAAACTTGATCTGAAGTTTCATGATCAATATCATCAGCTTCCTCACTAGTTGGTGTAGTTGTCACAGGAACCGGTTCTTGTGATGAACTACTTTCCAACAAGGGAGTAGATACAGTTATCTCATCAAGTTCTACTTTCCTCCCACTCACTTCTTTCGAGAGAAACTCCTTCTCTAGAAAGGATCTGATTTTAGCAACGAAAATCTTGCCCTCAGATCTGTGATAGAAGGTGTACCCAATAGTCTCTTTTGGGTATCCTATGAAGACACATTTCTCCGATTTTGGGTTCGAGCTTATCTGGTTGAAGTTTCTTCACATAAGCATCGCAGCCCCAAACTTTAAGAAACGACAACTTTGGTTTCTTGCCAAACCACAGTTCATAAGGTGTTGTCTTAACGGATTTTGATGGTGCCCTATTTAACGTGAATGCGGCCATCTCTAAAGCATAACCCCAAAACGATAGCGGTAAATCAGTAAGAGACATCATAGATCGCACCATATCTAGTAAAGTACGATTACGACATTCAGACACACCATTTCGTTGTGGTGTTCCGGGTGGCGTGAGTTGCGAAACTATTCCGCATTGTTTCAAGTGTAGACCAAACTCGTAACTCAAATATTCTCCTCCACGATCAGATCGTAGAAACTTTATTTTCTTGTTACGATGATTTTCCACTTCACTCTGAAATTCTTCGAACTTTTCAAATGTTTCAGACTTGTGTTTCATTAAGTAGATATACCCATATCTGCTCAAATCATCTGTGAAGGTGAGAAAATAACGATACCCGCCGCGAGCCTCAACATTCATTGGACCACAAACATCAGTATGTATGATCTCCAACAAATCAGTTGCTCGCTCCATAGTTCCGGAGAACGGCGTTTTAGTCATCTTGCCCATGAGGCACGGTTCGCAAGTACCAAGTGATTCATAATCAAGTGATTCCAAAAGCCCATCAGTATGGAGTTTCTTCATGCGTTTTACACCGATATGACCTAAACGACAGTGCCACAAATAAGTTGCACTATCGTTATCAACTCTGCATCTTTTGGTTTCAACACTATGAATATGTGTATCACTACTATCGAGATTCAATAAAAATAGACCACTCTTCAAGGGTGCATGACCATAAAAGATATTACTCATATAAATAGAACAACCATTATTCTCTGATTTAAATGAATAACCGTCTCGCATCAAACAAGATCCAGATATAATGTTCATGCTCAACGCTGGCACCAAATAACAATTATTTAGGTCTAAAACTAATCCCGATGGTAGATGTAGAGGTAGCGTGCCGACCGCGATCACATCGACTTTGGAACCATTTCCCACGCGCATCGTCACCTCGTCCTTAGCCAATCTTCGCTTAATTCGTAGTCCCTGTTTCGAGTTGCAAATATTAGCAACAGAACCAGTATCAAATACCCAGGTGCTACTGCGAGCATTAGTAAGGTACACATCAATAACATATATATCACATATACCTTTGTTCACTTTGCCATCCTTCTTATCCGCCAAATACTTGGGGCAGTTCCGCTTCCAGTGTCCAGTCTGCTTGCAGTAGAAGCACTCAGTTTCAGGCTTAGGTCCAGACTTGGGTTTCTTCTCTTGAGCAGCAACTTGCTTGCTGTTCTTTTTAAAGTTCCCCTTCTTCTTTCCTTTGCCCTTTTTCTTGAAACTGGTGGTCTTGTTAACCATCAACACTTGATGCTCCTTTTTGATTTCTACCTCCGCAGCTTTTAGCATTGTGAAGAGCTCGGGAATAGTTTTGTTCATCCCTTGCATATTATAGTTCATCATGAAGCTCTTGTAGCTTGGTGGCAGTGATTGGAGAATTCTGTCAATGACACTATCATCAGGAAGATTAACTCCCAGTTGAATCAAGTGATTATTATACCCAGACATTTTGAGTATGTGTTCACTGACAGAACTATTCTCCTCCATCTTGCAGCTATAGAACTTATTGGAGACTTCATATCTCTCAATCCGGGCATTTGCTTGAAATATTAACTTCAACTCCTGAAACATCTCATATGCTCCATGACATTCAAAACGTCGTTGAAGACCCGGTTCTAAGCCGTAAAGCATGGCACACTGAACTATCGAGTAGTCATCAGCTTTGCTCTGCCAGACGTTCTTAACATCGTCAGTTGCATCAGCAGCAGGCCTGGCACCCAGCGGTGCTTCCAGGACGTAACTTTTCTGTGCAGCAATGAGGATAATCCTCAGGTTACGGACCCAGTCCATGTAATTGCTACCATCATCTTTCAACTTTGCTTTCTCAAGGAACGCATTAAAATTTAACGGAACAACAACACGAGCCATCTATCTACAAACAAACATAGACAAGCAAAATACTATCAGGTACTAAGTTCATGATAAATTTAAGTTCAATTAATCATATTACTTAAGAACTCCCACTTAGACAGACATCTCTCTAGTCATCTAAGTGATCACGTGATCCAAATCAACTAAACCATGTCCGATCATCACGTGAGATGGAGTAGTTTCAATGGTGAACATCACTATGTTGATCATATCTACTATATGTTTCACGTTCGACCTTTCGGTCTCCGTGTTCCGAGGCCATATCTGTATATGCTAGGCTCGTCAAGTATGACCTGAGTATTCCGCGTGTGCAACTGTTTTGCACCCGTTGTATTTGAACGTAGAGCCTATCACACCCGATCATCACGTGGTGTCTCAGCATGAAGAACTTTCGCAACGGTGCATACTCAGGGAGAACACTTCTTGATTATTAAGTGAGAGATCATCTTAAAATGCTACCGTCAATCAAAGCAAGATAAGATGCATAAAGGATAAACATCACATGCAATCAATATAAGTGATATGATATGGCCATCATCATCTTGTGCTTGTGATCTCCATCTTCGAAGCACCGTCGTGATCACCATCGTCACCGGCGCGACACCTTGATCTCCATCGTAGCATCGTTGTCGTTACGCCATCTATTGCTTCTACGACTATCGCTACCGCTTAGTGATAAAGTAAAGCAATTATAGGGCGTTTGCATTTCATACAATAAAGCGACAACCATATGCCTCCTGCCAGTTGCCGATAACTTCGGTTACAAAACATGATCATCTCATACAATAAAATATAGCATCACGTCTTGACCATATCACATCACAACATGCCCTGCAAAAACAAGTTAGACGTCCTCTACTTTGTTGTTGCAATTTTTACGTGGCTGCTACGGGCTTAGCAAGAACCGTTCTTACCTACGCATCAAAACCACAACGATAGTTTGTCAAGTTGGTGCTGTTTTAACCTTCGCAAGGACCGGGCGTCGCCACACTCGGTTCAACTAAAGTGAGAGAGACAGATACCCGCCGGTCACCTTTAAGCAATGAGTGCTCGTAGCGGTGAAACCAGTCTCGCGTAAGCGTACGCGTAATGTCGGTCCGGGCCGCTTCATCTCACAATGCCGCTGAACCAAAGTATGACATGCTGGTAAGCAGTATGACTTATATCGCCCACAACTCACTTGTGTTCTACTCGTGCATATAACATCAACGCATAAAACCTAGGCTCGGATGCCACTGTTGGGGAACGTAGTAATTTCAAAAAAATTCCTACGTACACGCAAGATCATGGTGATGGCATAGCAACGAGAGGGGAGAGTGTCCGTCCACGTACCCTCGTAGACCGTAAGCGGAAGCGTTATGACAACGCGGTTGATGTAGTCGTACGTCTTCACGATCCGACCGATCCAAGCACCGAACGTACGGCACCTCCGAGTTCAGCACACGTTCAGCTCGATGACGATCCCCGGGCTCCGATCCAGCAAAGCTTCGGGGATGAGTTCCGTCAGCACGACAGCATGGTGATGATGATGATGCTCTACCGGCGCAGGGCTTCGCCTAAACTCCGCGACGATATGACCGAGGTGGAATATGGTGGAGGGGGGCACCGCACACGGCTAAGGAACGATCCGTAGATCAACTTGTGTGTCATGGGGTGCCCCCCTGCCCCCGTATATGAAGGAGGGAGGGGAAGGTGCGGCCGGCCCCCTTGGGGTGCGCCTGGAGGAGTCCTACTCCCACCGGGAGTAGGACTCCCCCCTCTTGCCTTGGTGGAGAAGGAAAGGGGGGAGGGGAAAGAGGAAAGGGGGGCGCCCCCCCCCCTTCCTTGTCCTATTCGGACTAGGGGGGAGGGGGCGCGCGGCCTGCCCTGGCCGGCCCTCCTCTTCTCCCTCATGGCCCACTAAGGCCCATTAACCCCCGGGAGGGTTCCGGTAACCCCCCGGTGTTCCGGTAAAATCCCGATTTCACCCGGAACCTTTCCGATGTTCAAACATAGGCTTCCAATATATCAATCTTTATGTCTCGACCATTTCGAGACTCCTCGTCATGTCCGTGATCACATCCGGGACTCCGAACAAACTTCGGTACATCAAAACTTATAAACTCATAATAAAACTATCATCGTAACATTAAGCGTGCGGACCCTACGGGTTCGAGAACTATGTAGACATGACCTAGAACCATTCTCGGTCAATAACCAATAGCGGGACCTGGATGCCCATATTGGTTCCTACATATTCTACGAAGATCTTTATCGGTCAAATCGCATAACAATATACGTTGTTCCCTTTGTCATTGGTATGTTACTTGCCCAAGATTTGATCGTCGGTATCCAATACCTAGTTCAATCTCGTTACCGGCAAGTCTCTTTACTCATTCCGTAATGCATCATCCCGTAACCAAATCATTTGGTCACATTGCTTGCAAGGCTTATAATGATGTGCATTACCGAGAGGGCCCAGAGATACCTCTCCGACAATTGGAGTGACAAAACCTAATCTCGAAATACGCTAACTCAACATGTACCTTCGGAGACACCTGTAGTACTCCTTTATAATCACCCAGTTACGTTGTGACGTTTGGTAGTACCCAAAGTGTTCCTCCGGTAAACGGGAGTTGCATATTTCTCATAGTTACAGGAACATGTATAAGTCATGAAGAAAGCAATAGCAGTATACTAAACGATCAAGTGCTAGGCTAATGGAATGGGTCATGTCAATCACATCATTCTTCTAATGATGTGATCCCATTAATCAAATGACAACACATGTCTATGGTTAGGAAACATAACCATCTTTGATTAA
This sequence comes from Triticum dicoccoides, assembly GCF_002162155.2. Lineage (NCBI taxonomy): Eukaryota > Viridiplantae > Streptophyta > Magnoliopsida > Poales > Poaceae > Triticum > Triticum dicoccoides. The sequence goes on along the minus strand of NC_041389.1, from coordinate 441,105,039 downwards.
TGAGCTAGTCAAGTAGAGGCGTACTAGTGACTATATGTTTGTCTATGTATTCACACATGTATCATGTTTCCGGTTAATACAATTCTAGCATTATTAATAAACATTTATCATGATATGAGGAAATAAATAATAACTTTATTATTGCCTCTAGGGCATATTTCCTTCACTCGGTAGTAACCGACGACCAAACCGATTTCCCAGTTGACCGAAGTCTCGGTCATTGATCTCTTCGAAGACCGATCAGTTAGGAAAAGCAGAAAACCGAAATTCAAAATAAACCGAGGCACCGAACCGATTTGGTCGGTCTAACCGAATGCCCAGGCCTAACAGAGGGGCTCTACATCAACCTTGTTGCCCTTTTGATGATGTGTGAGTAGTTTACCTCAGACCTACGGGTCCATAGCTAGTAACTAGATGGCTTCTTCTCTCTCTTTGATCTTCAATACAATCTCCTCATCGATGTTCTTGGAGACCTATTGGATGTAATCACTTTTTGCGGTGTGTTTGTAAGGATCTGATGAATTGTGAGTTTATGATCAGATTATCCATGAATATTATTTGAGTCTTCTCTGAACACTTTTATGCATGATTATTATAGCTTCATATTTCTCTCCGATCTATTGATTTTGTTTGACCAACTAGATTGATTTTTTATTGCAATGGGAGAGGTGCTTTGTAATGGGTTCGATCTTGCGATGCTCAATCCCATAGAAGGATACATGACACGTATTGTATCTGAAAGGACCGAGAAGAGGGGTCTAGAGGGGGTGAATAGACACTCAACACACAAAGTTGACAGTTTTTAAGTTTCTCAAGCTTGGGTGGAGTTTGAGCACAAGTTTAAGCATTCACAATACATATCAAGCAAGCATGCAAAGAGTATATGAGCAGCGGAAAGTAAAGCATTCAACTTGCAAAAAAGTAAGGGGAAGGGATTGGAGTGTGCAAACGCAATTGGAGACACAGATGTTTTTGTCGTGGTTCCGATAGGTGGTGCTATCGTACATCCACTTTGATGGAGACTTCAACCCACGAAGGGTAACGGCTACGCGAGTCCACGGAGGGCTCCACCCACGAAGGGTCCACGAAGAAGCAACCTTGTCTATCCCACCATGGCCATCGCCCATGAAGGACTTGCCTCACTAGGGTAGATCTTCACGAAGTAGGCGATCTCCTTGCCCTTACAAACTCCTTGGTTCACTCCACAATATTGTCGGAGGCTCCCAAGTGACACCTAACCAATCTAGGAGACACCACTCTCCAAAAGGTAATATATGGCGTGTTGATGATGAACTCCTTGCTCTTGTGCTTCAAATGATAGTCTCCCCAACACTCAACTCACTCTCATAGGATTGGATTTGGTGGAAAGCTGATTTGAGTGGAAAGCAACTTGGGGAAGGCTAGAGATCAAGATTCATATGGTAGGAATGGAATATCTTGGTCTCAACACATGAGTAGGTGGCTCTCTGTCTGACAATGAATGCTGAAAGTGTAGGCACGTTCTGATGGCTTCCCTCATGAATGAGGAGATGGTGGAGGGGTATATATAGCCTCCACACAAAATCTAACCGTTACACACATTGCACCAAACTCGGTTGGACCGGATCGGAATTCTAGGTCAGACCGATTCAGTTCATATGTGACCGTTAGACAATTTCGGTGGGACCGACATGTCATCTCAGTGGGACCGATATCATTAGGGTTAGGGCATAACGTAATCTCGGTTCGACCGATTACACAAACTCGGTTGGACCGACTTTGGTAATAAGCTAACCAGAGAGTTGGTCAGGCAAACTCGGTGGGACCGATTCGCTCGTCTCGGTGGGACCGAAGCGTTATGAAAAGGAAACATAGAGTTTGCATTGCAGACTCGGTGGGACCGATCGCCTATCTCGGTTAGACCAAAATGTTACGAAGGGAAACAGAGAGTTTGCAATCCCATCTCGGTGAGACCAAGAGCCCTATCGGTGAGACCGAAAAGACTAGGGTTTCTGGCAGTGGCTATGTCAAATGAACTCGGTGGCGTCGGATGGATCAAATCGGTGGGACCGAGTTTGACTTTTAGTTTTGGACAAATGTGGATATGAGAAAGTGGTTGAGGGCTTTGGAGCATATCACTAAGCATTTTGAGCAAGCAAGCCAGTAAGCAACACCTCATCCCCTTTTAATAGTATTGGCTTTCCTATAGACTCAATGTGATCTTGGATCACTAAAATGGAAAAGGTAGAGTCCTGAGCTTTTGATCTTGAGCCAATCCTTTGTCCTTAGCATCTTGAAGGGGTTCCACATCCTCTTGTCCATGCCACTCCACTGTTGAACTTATCTAAAATATACTGGATGAAAGTATTAGTCCAATAAGAGATATGTTGACATCAATTACCAAAATCACCCATGGAGCACTTGTGCTTTCAGTATCGTTTCTGTTAAGGATAAAAAGATGGGGTATATGTTGGGGAACGTAGCAGAAATTCAAAAAATTTCCTACGTATCACCAAGATCTATCTATGGAGAGACCAGCAACGAGTAGAAAGGAGAGTGCATCTACATACCCTTGTAGATCGCTAAGCGGAAGCGTTCAAGTGAACGGGGTTGATGGAGTCGTACTCGTCGTGATTCAAATCACCGATGATCAAGTGCCGAACGCACGGCACCTCCGCGTTCAACACACGTACAGCCCGGTGACGTCTCCCACGCCTTGATCCAGCAAGGAGAGAGGGAGAGGTTGAGGAAGACTCCATCCAACAGCAGCACAACGGCGTGGTGGTGGTGGAGGAGCGTGGCAATCCCGCAGGGCTTCGCCAAGCACCATGGGAGAGGAGGAGTAGGGAGAGAGGTAGGGCTGCACCAAGAGGGAGAGAACTCATGTGTATGGCAGCCCCAAAACTCATCTATATATAGGGGGAAGGGGGGGCCTGTGCCCCCTTTAAGGTTTCCCACCCCCAAGGGGTGCGGCCAGCCCTAGATGGCAAAGGGGAGGCGGCCAAGGGGGGAGAGGAGAGGGAGGCGCACCAATATGGGCCTTAAGGCCCATCTGGACTAGGGTTTGCCCCCTCCCACTCTCTCTTGCGCCTTGGACTCCTTGTGGGGGGCGCACCAGCCCTCCTAGGGGCTGGTCCCCTCCCACACTTGGCCCACGCAGCCTTCTGGGGCAGGTGGCCCCACTTGGTGGACCCCGGGACCCTCCCGGTGGTCCCGGTACAATACCGATATCGCCCGAAACTTTTTCGGTGACCAAAACAGGACTTCCCATATATAAATCTTTACCTCCGGACCATTCCGGAACTCCTCGTGACGTCCGGGATCTCATCCGGGACTCCGAACAACATTCGGTAACCACATACAAGCTTCCTTTATAACCCTAGCGTCATCGAACCTTAAGTGTGTAGACCCTACGGGTTCGGGAGACATGCAGACATGACCGAGACGTTCTCCGGTCAATAACCAACAGCGGGATCTGGATACCCATGTTGGCTCCCACATGTTCCACGATGATCTCATCGGATGAACCACGATGTCAAGGACTCAATCGATCCCGTATACAATTCCCTTTGTCTATCGGTGTGTTACTTGCCCGAGATTCGATCGTCGGTATACCGATACCTTGTTCAATCTTGTTACCGGCAAGTCACTTTACTCGTTCCGTAACACATCATCCCGTGATCAACTCCTTGGTCACATTGCGCATATGATGATGTCCTACCGAGTGGGCCCAGAGATACCTCTCCGTTTACACGGAGTGACAAATCCCAGTCTCGATCCGTATAAAACAATAGATACTTTCGGAGATACCTGTAGTGCACCTTTATAGTCACCCAGTTACGTTGTGACGTTTGATACACCCAAAGCACTCCTACGGTATCCAGGAGTTACACGATCTCATGGTCAAAGGAAGAGATACTTGACATTGGCAAAGCTCTAGCAAACGAACTACACGATCTTTGTGCTATGCTTAGGATTGGGTCTTGTCCATCACATCATTCTCCTAATGATGTGATCCCGTTATCAACGACATCCAATGTCCATAGCCAGGAAACCATGACTATCTGTTGATCACAACGAGCTAGTCAACTAGAGGCTCACTAGGGACATATTATGGTCTATGTATTCACACGTGTATTACGATTTCCAAATAATACAGTTATAGCATGAATAAAAGACTATTATCATGAACAAAGAAATATAATAATAACTTATTTATTATTGCCTCTAGGGCATATTTCCAACAGTCTCCCACTTGCACTAGAGTCAATAATCTAGTTCACATCGCCATGTGATTAACACTCACAGGTCACATCGCCATGTGACTAATACCCAAGAGTTTACTAGAGTCAGTAGTCTAGTTCACATCACTATGTGATTAACACTCAATGAGTTTTATGTTTGATCATGTTGCTTGTGAGAGAGGTTTTAGTCAACGGGTCTGAACCTTTCAGATCCGTGTGTGCTTTACAAATCTCTATGTCATCTCCTAGATGCAGCTACCACGCTTTATTTGGAGCTGTTCCAAACAACTGTTCTACTTGGAGCTATTCTAAATTATTGCTCCATTATATGTATCCGGTCTCTCTACTCAGAGCTATCCGGATAGGTGTCAAGCTTGCATCGTCGTAACCTTTACGACGAACTCTTTTACCACCTCCATAATTGAGAAAATTCCTTAGTCCACTAGTTACTAAGGATAACTTTGACCGCTGTCCTATGATCCATTCATGGATCACTCTTGTACCCCTTGACTGACTCATGGCAAGGCACACTTTCGGTGCGGTACACAGCATAGCATACTGTAGAGCCTACGTCTAAAGCATAGGGGACGACCTTCGTCCTTTCTCTCTTTTCTGCCGTGGTCGAGCTTTAAGTCTTAACTTCGTACCTTACAACTCAGGCAAGAACTCCTTCTTTGACTGGTCCATCTTGAACACCTTCAAGATCATGTCAAGGTATGTGCTCATTTGAAAGTATTATTAAGCATTTTGATCTATCCTTATAGATCTTGATGCTCAATGTTCAAGTAGCTTAATCCAGGCTTTCCATTGAAAAACACTTTCAAAATAACCCTATATGCTTTCCAGAAATTCTACGTCATTTCTGATCAACAATATGTCAACAACATATACTCATCAGAAATTCTATAGTGCTCCCACTCACTTCTTTGGAAATACAAGTTTCTCATAAACTTTGTACAAACCCAAAATCTTTGATCATCATCAAAGCATACATTCTAACTCCGAGATGCTTACTCCAGTCCTTAGAAGGATCGCTGGAGCTAGCATACCTTTTAGCATCCTTAGGATCGACAAAACTTTTCTGATTGTATTGCATACAACCTTTCCTTACGAAAACTGGTAAGGAAACTTGTCTTGACATCCATCTGCCAGATTTCATAAATGCAGCTAATGCTAACATGAACCCGACGGACTTTAAGCATCGCTACGAATGAGAAAATCTCATTGTAGTCAACTCCTTGAACTTGTGAAAAACTCTTCACCACAAGTCGAGCTTCACAGACGGTGAAATTTCCGTCCATGTCCATCTTCTTCTTAAAAGATCCATTTATCTCAATGGATTGCCGATCATCGGGCAAGTCCATCAAAGTCCATGCTTTGTTCTGATATATGGATACTATCTCGGATTTCATGGCTTCTAACCATTTGTCGGAATTCGGGCCCACCATTGCTTCTCCATAGCTCGTAGGTTCATTGTTGTCCAGCAACATGACTTCCAAGACAGGATTACGTACCACTCTTAAGTAGTATGTATCCTTGTCACCCCACGAGGTTTGGTAGTGACTTGATCCGAAGTTTCATGATCAATATCATAAGCTTCCACTTCAATTGGTGTAGGTGCCACAGGAACAACTTCCTGTGCCCTGCCACACACTAGTTGAAGAGACGGTTCAATAACCTCATCAAGTCTCCACCATCCTCCCACTCAACTCTTTCGAGAGAAACCTTTCCTCGAGAAAGGACCCGATTCAAGAAACAATCCATATTGCTTTCGGATCTGAATTAGGAGGTATACCCAACTGTTTTGGGTGTCCTATGAAGATGCATTTTATCCGCTTTGGGTTCGAGATTAATCCTGAAACTTTTTCACATAAGCAGCCCCAAACCTTTAAGAAACGACAACTTAGGTTTCTCTAAACCATAATTCATACGGTGTCATCTCAACGGAATTACGTGGTGCCCTATTTAAAGTGAATGTGGTTGTCTCTAATGCCTAACCCATGAACTATAGTGGTAATTCGATAAGAGACATCATGGTACGCACCATATCCAATAGGGTGCAACTATGATGTTCGGACACACCATCACACTATGGTGTTCCAGGCGGTATTAATTGCGAAACAATTTCCACAATGTCTTAATTGTGTGCCAAAACTCGTAACTTAGATATTCATCTCTATGATCATATCATAGACATTTCTTGTCACAATGATCTTCTACTTCACTCTGAAATTATTTGAACCATTCAATAATTCAGACTTGTGTTTCATCAAGTAAATATTCTCAACATCTACTCGAATCATCTGTGAAGTAAGAACATAACGATATTCATTGCATGCCTCAGCACTCATTGGACTGCACACATCGAAATGTGTTGCTTCCAACAAGTTGCTATCTTGTTCCATTTTACTGAAACCGAGGCTTTTCAGTCATCTTGCCTATGTGGTATGATTTGCATATCTCAAGTGATCCAAAATCAAGTGAGTCCGAACGATCCATTTGCATGGAGTTTCTTCATGCATATACACCAATAGACATGGTTCGCATGTCTCAAACTTTTCAAAAACGAGTGAGTCTAAAGATCCATCAACATGGAGCTTCTTCATGCGTTTTATACCATTATGACTTACCTGGCAGTGCCACAAGTAAGTGGTACTATCATTACTATCTTATATCTTTTGGCATGAAAATGTGTATCCCGACGATCAAAATTCAATAAACCATTCCTTTAGGTGCAAGAGCACTTATTCAGGTTTAATACTAATCTTGATGGTAGAGGGAGCGTGCGATGTTAGATCACATCAAACTTGGAAACACTTCCAACACGTATCGTCAGCTCACCTTTAGCTAGTCTCCATTTTATTCCGTAGCTTTTATTTCGAGTTACTAACACTTAGCAACTGAACCGGTATCTAATACCCTGGTGCTACTAGGAGTACTAGTAAAGTACACATTAACATAGTGTATATCCAATATACTTCTATCGACCTTGCCAGCCTTCTCATCTACCAAGTATCTAGGGTAATCTTGCTCCAGTGGTTGTTCCCCTTATTACAGAAGCACTTAATCTTGGGTTTGGGTTCAACCTCGGGTTTCTTCATTTGAGCAGCAGCTGATTTGCCGTTTCATGAAGTATCCCTTCTTGCCCTTGCCCTTCTTGAAACTAGTGGTTTTACTAACCATCAACGATTGATGCTCCCTTTTGATTTCTACTTTCGCGGAGTTAAACATCGCGAATATCTCAAGGATCATCATATATGTCCTTGATATATTATAGTTCATCACGAAGCTCTAGCAGCTTGGTGGTAATGACTTCAGAGGAACTATCACTATTTCATCTGGAAGATCAACTCCCACTTGATTCAAGTGATTGTTGCACTCAGACAATCTGAGCACAAGCTCAACAATTGAGCTTCTCTCCTTAGTTTGCAGGCTAAGAAAATCGTCGGAGGTCTTATACCTCTTGACGTGGGCACGAGCCTGAAATCTCAATTTCAGCCCTCGAAACATCTCATATGTTCCGCGACGTTTCGAAAACATCTTTGGTGCCTCTACTTAAACCATTTAATTGAACTATCACGTAGTTATCAAAACGTGTATGTCCGATGTTCGTAACATCCACAAACGACGTTTGGGGTTCAGCACACTGAGCGGTGCATTAAGGACATAAGCTTTCTACTGTCCGCATAATCGCTACTTTCAACTTTCAACTATATTTTCTCTAGGAACATATCTAAATAGTAGAACTACAGCGTGAGCTACGACATAATTTGCAAAAGGTCTTTTGACTATGTTCAGGATAATTAAGTTCATCTTATGAACTCCCACTCAGATAGACATCCCTCTGGTCATCTAAGTGATCACATGATCCGAGTCAACTAGGCCGTGTCCGATCATCACGTGAGACGGACTAGTCATCATCGGTGAACATCTTCATGTTGATCGTATCTACTATACGACTCATGCTCGACCTTTCGGTCTCCGTGTTCCGAGGCCATGTCTGCACATGCTAGGCTCGTCAAGTTAACCCTAAGTGTTTTCGCTGTGTAAAACTGTCTTACACCTGTTGTATGTGAACGTAAGAATCCATCACACCCGATCATCACGTGGTGCTTAGAAGCGACGAACTGTAGCAACGGTGCACAGTTAGGGGAGAACACTTCTTGAAATTTTGTAAGGGATCATCTTATTTACTACCGTCGTCCTAAGTAAACAAGATGCATAAACATGATAAACATCACATGCAATCAAATAGTGACATGATATGGCCAATATCATTTTGCTCCTTTTGATCTTCATCTTCGGGGCTCCATGATCATCATCGTCACCGGCATGACACCATGATCTCCATCATCATGATCTCCATCATCGTGTCTTCATGAAGTTGTCACGCCAACGACTACTTCTACTTCTATGACTAACGTTTAGCAATAAAGTAAAGTAAGTTACATGGCGTTCTTCAATGACACGCAGGTCATACAAAAAATAAAGACAACTCCTATGGCTCCTGCCGGTTGTCATACTCATCGACATGCAAGTCGTGAATCCTATTACAAGAACATGATCAATCTCATACATCACATATATCATTCGTCACATCCTTTTGGCCATATCACATCACATAGCATACCCTGCAAAAACAAGTTAGACGTCCTCTAATTGTTGTTTGCATGTTTTACGTGGCTGCTATGGGTTTCTAGCAAGAACGTTTCTTACCTACGCAAAACCACAACGTGATATGCCAATTGCTATTTACCCTTCATAAGGACCCTTTTCATCGAATCCGTTCCGACTAAAGTGGGAGAGACTGGCACCCGCTAGCCACCTTATGCACCAAGTGCATGTCAATCGGTGGAACCTGTCTCACATAAGAGTACGTGTAAGGTCGGTCCGGGCCGCTTCATCCCACAATACCGTCGAAACAAGATTGGACTAGTAACGGTAAGCATATTGAACAACATCAACGCCCACAACTACTTTGTGTTCTACTCGTGCAAAGAATCTACGCAATAGACCTAGCTCATGATGCCACTGTTGGGGAACGTAGCAGAAATTCAAAAATTTTCCTACGTATCACCAAGATCTATCTATGGAGAGACCAGCAACGAGTAGAAAGGAGAGTGCATCTACATACCCTTGTAGATCGCTAAGCGGAAGCGTTCAAGTGAACGGGGTTGATGGAGTCGTACTCGTCGTGATTCAAATCACCGATGATCAAGTGCCAAACGCACGGCACCTCCGCGTTCAACACACGTACAGCCCGGTGACGTCTCCCACGCCTTGATCCAGCAAGGAGAGAGGGAGAGGTTGAGGAAGACTCCATCCAACAGCAGCACAACGGCGTGGTGGTGGTGGAGGAGCGTGGCAATCCCGCAGGGCTTCGCCAAGCACCATGGGAGAGGAGGAGTAGGGAGAGAGGTAGGGCTGCACCAAGAGGGAGAGAACTCATGTGTATGGCAGCCCCAAAACTCATCTATATATAGGGGGAAGGGGGGGCTGCGCCCCCTTTAGGGTTTCCCACCCCCAAGGGGTGCGGCCAGCCCTAGATGGCAAAGGGGAGGCGGCCAAGGGGGGAGAGGAGAGGGAGGCGCACCAATATGGGCCTTAAGGCCCATCTGGACTAGGGTTTGCCCCCTCCCACTCTCTCTTGCGCCTTGGACTCCTTGTGGGGGGCGCACCAGCCCTCCTAGGGGCTGGTCCCCTCCCACACTTGGCCCACGCAGCCTTCTGGGGCAGGTGGCCCCACTTGGTGGACCCCGGGACCCTCCCGGTGGTCCCGGTACAATACCGATATCGCCCGAAACTTTTTCGGTGACCAAAACAGGACTTCCCATATATAAATCTTTACCTCCGGACCATTCCGGAACTCCTCGTGACGTCCGGGATCTCATCCGGGACTCCGAACAACATTCGGTAACCACATACAAGCTTCCTTTATAACCCTAGCGTCATCGAACCTTAAGTGTGTAGACCCTACGGGTTCGGGAGACATGCAGACATGACCGAGACGTTCTCCGGTCAATAACCAACAGCGGGATCTGGATACCCATGTTGGCTCCCACATGTTCCACGATGATCTCATCAGATGAACCACGATGTCAAGGACTCAATCGATCCAGTATACAATTCCCTTTGTCTATCGGTATGTTACTTGCCCGAGATTCGATCGTCGGTATACCGATACCTTGTTCAATCTTGTTACCGGCAAGTCACTTTACTCGTTCCGTAACACATCATCCCGTGATCAACTCCTTGGTCACATTGCGCATATGATGATGTCCTACCGAGTGGGCCCAGAGATACCTCTCCGTTTACACGGAGTGACAAATCCCAGTCTCGATCCGTATAAAACAATAGATACTTTCGGAGATACCTGTAGTGCACCTTTATAGTCACCCAGTTACGTTGTGACGTTTGATACACCCAAAGCACTCCTACGGTATCCAGGAGTTACACGATCTCATGGTCAAAGGAAGAGATACTTGACATTGGCAAAGCTCTAGCAAACGAACTACACGATCTTTGTGCTATGCTTAGGATTGGGTCTTGTCCATCACATCATTCTCCTAATGATGTGATCCCGTTATCAACGACATCCAATGTCCATAGCCAGGAAACCATGACTATCTGTTGATCACAACGAGCTAGTCAACTAGAGGCTCACTAGGGACATATTGTGGTCTATGTATTCACACGTGTATTACGATTTCCGAATAATACAGTTATAGCATGAATAAAAGACTATTATCATGAACAAATAAATATAATAATAACTTATTTATTATTGCCTCTAGGGCATATTTCCAACAGTATATTCATGCGTGAGTTACTTTGTCTACATCATGTCATCTTGCTTAAGGCGTTACTCCATTCTTTATGAACTTAATACTCTAGATGCATGCTGGCTAGCGGTTGATGAGTAGTAGATGCAGAATCGTTTCACTCTACTTGTCTCGGACATGATGCCTATATACATGATCATTGCCTTGGATATTGTCATGATTATTTGGTTTTCTATCAATTGCCCAACAGTAATTTATTTATCCACCGTATGCTATTTTCAAGAGAGAAGCCTCCAGTGATAACTATGTTCCCAGGTCTATTTTCATCATATATCAAAAACCAAAAATACTTTGCTGCAATTTTCTTTGCTTTTTTGTGTGTGTTTTATTTATCCATCTGCCTATACAAGATTTGGTCCTTGCAATTAACCACCGAGGGATTGACAACCCCTTATTCGTGTTGGGTGCAAGTATTTGTTATTTTGTGTCCAGGTGTTGTTCACGAGGTGTTGCGTGATTCTCCTACTAGATTGATAATCTTGGTCTTAACTGGGGGAAATACTTATCTTTATTGTATTGCATCATCCTCTTCTCTTCGAGGAAACCCCAACGCAGCTCACAAGTAGCAACGCGCCATTGTCGCCGCTCCCATATCGAAGCCGACCTGACCTTGTCAATGACAGCCGGCAAGTCTTCATGCACGTGCCCCTAAGGACCAACATCCCGGAGCCGCAGTCGTCGCTGTTAAATCCTTCAATCGATATGAAGAATTTGACACCAAATATCACTGTTGCGTACGCACAGCGAGAAACCCTTACTTCGCCGCCCCGAGGAGCTGGCAGGAACCTACGCGGGATCTTCATCTAATCCGTCCCAACGAACGAACTTGAGAAGGATCGGAGTCTGGAAGACTGACTCAAAGAAGAAGCGTCATCATCCGTTCAAACGGCACCCATGCGAGAATTAAAACCCTACCTATCTACTAGCGGATATGAGGCAACAGAAATCCCCTCCCCGCCACCAGCCAGCCGTCGGGCGGAAGGCAGAGGGGGGTGAATTCACGGGCTCGCCGATGGAGATCGAGGGAAGGATGGCTTTCCCTAGTCGCCTTGCGAGAGGGGAAAGAAAAGGAATCTAAACCCCTATCGTTACGCACACCCTACTCATATGAGCATCTATGAGAGACTGAGTCAGCACATCGTCTTGAGATCGACGAAGGCACTTCAGACGCCATCATAGTCGACATGTATCCTCTCACTTAACGCAAGTCGTCGAAAGCCTATTATAAATCCAGAAAAATGCGAGTGCCAATATCAAATATGAGACTTAACTCTCAGGTAAGGACTATCACTGTTCTCTTAACCGACCAACCACATATTAGGGGGAACGAATTGGTAAGTTCAGAAAAGTGGACTTGGGGCTGCAATGCAAGATAGTGGAGACAGTGCTGCAATGCAAGATTGCTAAATTTCCTTGCCGCTACTTGGGGCTGCAGCTGGCGATTCATCAACTATATCGTGCAGACTGGCAACCCCTCCTGGACCAGGTTTGGCACTTCATCCCGGCCTGGCAGCGTGGCTTCATTCAAAGGCCAGGCAGACTGGTCCTTGTCAAGACGGTGATCGCAGCCATGCCAGTTCATTAGCTCCTGGTGCTCGACCCCCCTGCTTGGGTTTTGGAAGACATCAATAAGTGGATGCGATCCTTTTTTTGGGCTGGTAAAGAGAAGAGCCATGGAGGGCAGTGCCTTGTTGCTTGGGATACGGTCTGCAGGCCGATGAGTTTCGGTGGTCTGGGAGTGAAAAACTTGGCCGTGCAAGCCCTCGCGCTCCGTGTGAGATGGGAATGGCTTAGGAGAACGGATCCGAAGAGGCCATGGCAAGGACTTCATCTAATGGTTGATGAGCAAGCCCGAGCTGTCTTTGATAGCTTGGTTAAGATCACCGTCGGTGAAGGATCAAAAATTCTGTTCTGGAAAGATCGTTGGATACATGGAGTGGCCATTAAAGACATTGCCCCGCTGCTCTTACACCTTGTCAGTACATGCGATAAGAACAGAAGAACAATGCAAGAGGCACTCCTTGACAACGCCCGGGCCAACGATATCCATGGTGAGCTCTCGTTCATGGGCCACATGCAAGTTTACCTGTTAACTCAAGCCATTAGCTCGGTGGAGAGAAACTTTGACAAGCCGGATCAGTTTGTATGGCCCTGCGACGCCTCTGGCAAATACACCGCAAGTTCGACCTACTCGTGTGGTTAGCCTGTCAACACCGACTGTGGACATCGGACCGTCGTGCCCGCCACGGCCTTGAGGACGCCCCATCCCCTTGCTATACTTGTCTCCAAGAGGAGGACAACGCAGAGCACATCCTCATGCAGTGCGTTTACGCCCACGAGGTGTGGCATACCTGTTTCAGCTCCTGGAGACTCCCCATTCTCACGCCAGATGTAAACGACACTTTCTTGCAATGGTGGCTTGAGCAAAGGAGTAGATTTAGAGGGAAAGCCAAGAGATCCATGGACACTGTCGTGATCCTCATCGCATGGGTCCTTTGGAAGCAACGCAATGCACGAGTCTTCAACAACAGATCGCGGCAGAGGTCCCCCTTGCAGCTTATTGATGATATCCAGCAGGAGATTGATGATTGGAAGAAGGCCGGTCTCGGCGGTGCTGGAGCTTTAGATGCTTTTACGAGAGAGTAGTCTTTGTGTTCTAGGATGTAGGTGTGGTGTGTGCCCCCGCTGCTCTTAAAGACATTGCCCCGCTGCTCTTACACCTTGTCAGTACACGCGATAAGAACAGAAGAACAGTGCAAGAGGCACTCCTTGACAATGCCTGGGCCAACTATATCCATGGTGAGCTCTCGTTCATGGGCCACATGCAAGTTTACCTGTTAACTCAAGCCATTAGCTCGGTGGAGAGAAACTTTGACGAGCCGGATCAGTTTGTATGGCCCTGCGACGCCTTTGGCAAATACACCGCAAGTTCGACCTACTCGAGGCTCTGCATTGGATTCACACTTGCCCCGGCCGCCAGTGGCATTTGGCGTAGCTGGGCCCCCCTCAAATGCAAAATCTTCGTGTGGTTAGCCTGTCAACACCGACTGTGGACATCGGACCGTCGTGCCCGCCACGGCCTTCAGGACGCCCCATCCCCTTGCTATACTTGTCTCCAAGAGGAGGACAACGCAGAGCACATCCTCATGCAGTGCGTTTACGCCCACGAGGTGTGGCATACCTGTTTCAGCTCCTGGAGACTCCCCATTCTCATGCCAGATGTAAACGACACTTTCTTGCAATGGTGGCTTGAGCAAAGGAGTAGATTTAGAGGGAAAGCCAAGAGATCCATGGACACTGTCGTGATCCTCATCGCATGGGTCCTTTGGAAGCAACGCAATGCACGAGTCTTCAACAACAGATCGCGGCAGAGGTCCCCCTTGCAGCTTATTGATGATATCCAGCAGGAGATTGATGATTGGAAGAAGGCCGGTCTCGGCGGTGCTGGAGCTTTAGATGCTTTTACGAGAGAGTAGTCTTTGTGTTCTAGGGTGTAGGTGTGGTGTGTGCCCCCGCTGCTCTTAAAGACATTGCCCCGCTGCTCTTACACCTTGTCAGTATACGTGATAAGAACAGAAGAACAGTGCAAGAGGCACTCCTTGACAACGCCTGGGCCAACTATATCCATGGTGAGCTCTCGTTCATGGGCCACATGCAAGTTTACCTGTTAACTCAAGCCATTAGCTCGGTGGAGAGAAACTTTGACGAGCCGGATCAGTTTGTATGGCCCTGCGACGCCTTTGGCAAATACACCGCAAGTTCGACCTACTCGAGGCTCTGCATTGGATTCACACTTGCCCCGGCCGCCAGTGGCATTTGGCGTAGCTGGGCCCCCCTCAAATGCAAAATCTTCGTGTGGTTAGCCTGTCAACACCGACTGTGGACATCGGACCGTCGTGCCCGCCACGGCCTTCAGGACGCCCCATCCCCTTGCTATACTTGTCTCCAAGAGGAGGACAACGCAGAGCACATCCTCATGCAGTGTGTTTACGCCCGCAAGGTGTGGCATACCTGTTTCAGCTCCTGGAGACTCCCCATTCTCACGCCAGATGTAAACGACACTTTCTTGCAATGGTGGCTTGAGCAAGGGAGTAGATTTAGAGGGAAAGCCAAGAGATCCATGGACACTGTCGTGATCCTCATTGCATGGGTCCTTTGGAAGCAACGCAATGCATGAGTCTTCAACAACAGATCGCGGCAGAGGTCCCCCTTGCAGCTTATTGATGATATCCAGCAGGAGATTGATGATTGGAAGAAGGCCGGTCTCGGCGGTGTTGGAGCTTTA
>NC_041389.1:441080525-441089456 GCF_002162155.2 Triticum dicoccoides | reverse complement strand
TCTTGTACATAATTTTCTGCCTTCTATAAAAAGTGGACTCTCGGAAAAAAAAAAGTGAACTTTTCTCTGTAGATGTAGAGCTTGTCTCGATGTGGGGTCAAAGCCCTTGTATCTTGCAATTTGCAAGCAACATGAACGGCGAGCGTCCGCAAACGCAAACACGTGTGCAGGGAGGAAGCACCGTCGGAGACGAAACCAAAGCAGCAAAAACACCTTCTCCGGTTAATAATCCAATCATCGCACGGAAACACCACGTCTCGTCTCTCCATGTAGCAAAAGCAATTGGTAGCAGAAGAAAGACGCCACGCAAAGCCCAGTCCGACGTCGCCTCCTCCTCCTCCGGCGATAGGGTTTCTCCCGATGGAGCAGCCCTCCACCTCCTCGCCGGCGGCGCCGCCCCCGCCCCCGTGGCGGCCGCCGACGAAGATCAGGCTGCGGCGCCAGAGGCTGGAGGCGCTCCTGCAGGAGCTCCGGCAGACGCTCGACGGGCTGGGCGACGCCGATCTCGGCGCCTCTCTCTCCGACGCGGACGCCTACACCGAGGCGCCCGAGTACGGGGACAGCGAGGGCGGCGGAGACGACGACGACGGTGACTCGGCGGCTTCGATGGCGAGCGACTCCGACCGCGCCACGGACCAGGTACGGACGCGGCGAGGTTTGGGACTTCCGAGCCTGAAAATTTTCAGACCATGAGGCTTTAATTAATCGCATTAACTGGCGCGTAACTGTTGACCAATTGCGGTAATTCGACCAAGTTCTCGTTATCTCAGGTTCGTCGAACTAACTTGATCGGTTATTAGCCATCTGGATCTGAGTTGCGTACCTCGGTTCCGGAACTAGTTAAAAAGTGTTTCGATACTACTGTTTCTCATATTTGTATGTGATTCGTCTGCTTGGCGAGTGCTGACTGCGGACGAGTTGCGAACATCTGGAGTCAGATAAGTCTACCATGGAAAGGTGTCCTTTTACTAGAAGCAGGATCAGATGCAGTGAGGTTATCCAAAATAAAGATGTTGACATCTGTGATGGCGGAACAGTGGAATGTGATGGTTTAGGCTAAACATCTTCCTAGTATTCATAAACTAGGAATATAACTGCCGTTAACAGTGGTGAGGATCAAGGATCAGTATAGCACGTGCAATCATTTTTCTATATTACATGTTATCCCCACTTTTCCCATTTAGAATGTGCGCCGAACAATCTCATGTCACTTTGGTTTTATTTTCTCGAGTGATATGAGGGAGAGCATGGAGAGTTTTTATTATAGTTCATGTTGCTATGAAGCTGTTAGCTGTCCCAACGCTCTGAAGATTGAACGGCTTGCTTTCACCTTGCAGGTGTTTGATCTCCTTAAATCTAGGTTTGAGTCACCAGAATTTCTTCAGGAGTTCCATGAAATTCAAAAGTCTGTATGTCAAAACGGTGCAGGTATTCCTCTACTGAATAACTCATCCACTGGAATGTTATGTTTCGCATATCTTTTTAGTTAACCTTTCTCAAAATAGAGTTGTGATACTCTAGTTCATTTGATGTTCTTTGCTGCAGTTGAATTGGATACATCATGGGATGTGATAAAGGCGGGAGATTTGTGGGAAGATGATGACGACAATGGATATGTTCTTGTTAAGCCAGAGGATGCAGCTGAAGGGATAGCTTTCTTTGTAGCCACATACTTATCGACACTTACAAAAACCAAGGTAGGAATGTCCTGCTATTTTCACTTCAATGTGATTCAATCATCAACTTGAAACCTTCGTTCTTGTTCCCTTATGATGTGGTTTGATGCAATGAACAATCATTGGTCTAACGTCTGTCCACATGATAATCAGTATATCTGAGAAAAATTGGTTCATTTCTGTGTCACACATCTCTCTTTATAAGAGATGCCCCAGTCACCATGTTCCCGACTTGATATACTTGTGCTGCTCTTCTCTATAATATCTCACTGTCGTTTTTTTTACCGACTCGTTTCTCTTCATGTATGTGAGTTGATCTATACATCTGATCCATGAATATCTCATGTTCTACAGGAATTATCTCCTGATCGACTTCAGAAAGGTTTGCTCTCTCTTTTCTTTGTTCATCAGAATGATTACTTGAATCATTTCAAATGAAAGTTTTGATACTGAACTTCATCACCGCTCTTCTGTCAGCCCTTAAGAAAACATTTTCAGCCGAGAAGAGAAAAGGCAAACTTCGGAAGGCATGGGATGGGACAAAAGTCATTTATAATGTAGCTTCATGGGGTGCCACAGCTGTTGGGTAAGTTATTTCCTTGGGCATGAACTTTTGAGAAATGTTGACCCAACCTGCATAACTTGTTACTAAGCTTGAGTTCCCGAGGGAAATACTGCAAATTAGTTTTCTGTCCAATCCTCAGCGGCTAATTTCATTTCACAAAGCACACAAGCTGGTGATGAGCATAGTCAAATGTACTGCCAGTTATGTCTTCAGTGTTTGCCTCGGTCATCCATTTGGTAACCTCATCCAATCTAGTGGGTTACATATTGCTGCAAGCTTCAAAATGCTCCTGGAGAGGTTATGCTCTATTAGTCTTCACTAGTACTCTTTACTAATTAACCCTAGGAGCAAATATGTGATATGTGTCAGCCCCATGATTGATCACTTCCAAGATCTGATGGAGTCAACTAATCTAGACTGGTTGTGGCCTATGTAAGATTGCCATAATTTGGGGCATCAATCGGGGATGGGACCTGTTCGGACAAGGGACAGTCACACCCTTAAAAATTGCATCTAGATAATACTCCCTCCGTCCTAAAATAAGTGTCTTGAGCTTAGTACAAATTTATACTAGAGCTAGTACAAAGTTGAGACACTTATTTTGGGACGGAGGGAGTAAATTATTAACAGCCTTATTTCATTTGTAAGTACTGCATGTATGCATAATACATATCCTGTGTGATCTGATTGCAGTGCACATTTTTCATGGTAACAGCATCTACAATAACCAAGCAATTCTTAAGGCAGCAGGCACAGCCATTCAGATGTCCTGGCGTGTGGTGTCCAAGTTCCTGTGAGTGATGGGTGGTGGTGATTGTTGTTACTGGCGTGCTACATTTATTTAGGTATAAAGGATACCACATTGGTTGGAAATGTCCGAGTAGTTGATATACTGCCGATTGAAGAATTGAGGTCTAGAGTTTAGGTCTATTGGGATGCTTGAAGGATTGAGGCTTAGCGTTTAGGTTTGTTGATTGAAGGCTCGGAAGCCCATTTAAATAAATTACGCTGGTGCTCGAATGTAAATAGGCCATTGATTTGGCTGCGTGAAGCAACTGAAGCTCAGCATATGTATCCTAAAATGTAAATATGATTCATTTGATAACTTCACATTGGTGCCAGAATAAACTTCGTGAATAAACTGCACCAACTGAATGTGACCATTTGTTTGAATATTTTTATTTCTGTGCCAGAAAAGGCATATGCTCAAATTGATTGCAAACAATTGTACCAGATGTTGTATCGAATGGAGCTTTGACACATTACAGCGGTGATATTGAAACTCAGTAACATATGCAGGGCATCCTCCTTTGTTTTGTAACCGACGGCACTTAAAACCAAAAATCTGAACCCTAAGGCACAAGGAACAATCGTGCCACCACAACCAAATAAGAAACTAATGGCACATCTGGAGCATACATGGCCCAGCCACTGGTGTTGTTCCTTTTATTCCAGGAGACAATGAATGGGGTAATCATACGTCGTCTACATTGCATTCTCCAAGGTAAACCTTCACGCTTCGAGGAGAACCGCAGCTACCTTCCGCTATAAGTGCTCTATCGTTGGCTGCCATGTGCTGAATTATTTTGTATATCATCTCAATCTGATGCAAATAAAACACATAATGCACGAGTTAAGATATTGCAAAATATAAGTTGGCAAAAAACAAAAGGCATCAGAAAGGTGAAATTACATCTTCAGGGCAATGGCAACGATCTGCGATTTGTTCCAGGGTCAATGGTTCAGCAGGGTCTTTGCAGCTGAAAGAGAACAAGAAACATATATGACCAACAGGAATCTAAGTACCCCCAGAAGGAGCATTCATAGGATTAATCAACGGAAGTCAAAGTACATGCATAAGTCAACAATATTTCATGTCTTCAGCGGTTCTGCTAATAACCTGGAACTCTGTGATGTGCTGAAACTGGAAGCACATTTGCAGTGAAACTAGCAATAAGAGATGCTTGTCATAGGGTAAAGTGCAAGCCATGACTGCGAGTTCGTCAAATTTAACCGAGTGGGGCACCATTTGGTTGCAGCGTCAATGGTTCAGCAGGGTCAACAAAAAACTGTAATAGGACTCCCTTAGGGCCAAAGTGCATCAATGGTTCTGATGGCCTTCAGGAAAATGGTCGCAAATGATAAGCAAATTTAGTCCATAAACAGAAAATCTAGCACACCTAAGCTTTAGATGTATATCTGGTCTGAGACAGTACAGTACCCTATGAGAGGAATGCAATGGGATGGATGGTAGAGGGCTGCCTGCGCCCGAAAGCGATGATTCACTTATCCCCTTGTCTATGGGGACCTTGTGGCATACGACCGCCACGACTCCTGCGTTATAGCAGCCCGTTTCTCTCTTTCTTTTGACTGTCTCGTGGATGGACGAAAGAAGAGAAGTTACAGAAGGGGCAGTGAAGGCTCGCCAAGTGGACAGCAATCCCCCACCCCCGCAGTCCTGTGTTGCAGTAGCGTGCCCTACTTTAATAAGGGATCAGTAGCTGGTCCGAGAGGATGATCAGCCACACTCGGACTGAGACACGGCCCAGACTCCTACAGGAGGTAGCAGTGAGGAATTTTCCTCAATGGGTGAAAGCCTGACAGAGCAATGCCGCGTGGAGGTGGAAGGCCTACGGGTCGTCAACTTCTTTTCTCGGAGAAGAAACAATGACGGTATCTGAGGAATAAGCATCGGTTAACTCTGTGCCAGCAGCCACAGTAAGACATAGGATGGAAGCGTTATCCGGACTGATTGGGCGTAAAGTGTCTATAGGTGGCTTTTCAAGTCCGCCTGTTCAAGCAGCAGTCTTGCTATCTGGTGGCATGTAACTGTCAATCATAATCCATGAAGAATTTCTGAAATCTAGATTATTCTAAAGAAAATCAGTTACCCAAGAAACATTCAGCAGGTAACAGAGGGCATGCATACTATGTAATCTAAACATTGCCTGGAATACTACGTAAAACAAGTACAGCTTCATCAAAGAACAAAAGATGTAATACCCCCTGTAAAAAAACGTCTTATATTTTGATGCAGAGGAAGTAAGAGATTTCATACCTGGCCTCATTGAGAACAGTCAGCACCCTTTTCTGAAGGGCCAATACCTCTCCTGCTGCTTTTTTCCCTGCCTCGACACCTGCATCATACAGCATATATAATGATAAGAATGAGAACAATAAGTTATGGATCCTGAGCAATACTAGTGCATCTTGAGGATAGTACCAGGCTGATGATATGCATTGATGTTTACTAAAGAAGCATAAATTCCAACTGCACGTTCATAGAGTGCAACCAGTGCTCCAACAGCTCTGGGAGTTACTTCTTCCACAGTAACGGAGATGGACTCTCGGTCATTAGAATAAAGAGCAGAACGTGTGCCCTGCGAGGTATAGGTTTCCTCTGTCATTAATTATCGTACTAGTGCACAAATTAACATAATTCTATCTCTTAAAATCTGAACGCTGAAGACAAACCTGCAACATCCCAAACAAGTAGTCACCACATGTGACTCCAGGTTCAAGCTCCCAATCATGACCGGGAGGCCCATCACGCAAAACCTCGATAAAAGTAACGAAGAAGTTGTGCACCCCTTCTCTTAGCTGTTGAATGTAGCTGCAACCATAGACAGTTCAGTAAAAGTTGCACTTTAACCAAAGTAATGTAAAAAAATAACTGTGAACTTACGCATGTTGGTCGGTGCTTCCTTTGTTACCATATACCGTTAGCCCTTGATTAACCTGCCATTAAAAAATTATATGCTTAACATAGCACATAACTGAGCACAAAATCTGGCAGCTGCCAGTGTAGATACAGAACATCAGGTACTGGGAGTAGATAAGCAAGGATACATACCCGATTGCCGTCAAGGTCAAATTCTTTCCCAAGAGATTCCATGACAAGTTGCTGTAAGTATCTACTCAAAAGTAGCAGACTATCCTTGTAAGGAAGTACGACCATATCCTGGAAGAGGGGTAAAATCACTAGTAAGCAAAGTACTGAAATCAGAAACCTTGACAGAAATTGTAACCAATGAAGACACAAACCTTACTGCCTATTCCATCTGTAGCCCAATACCAAGATAACGCAAGTAATGCTGCTGGATTTTCCTTAACCTGGATAAGTGCAAAGCAATATTTGAGACATCTCCATAGTCATATCATATGACCAAACTAGTCTATACATCTAAAATCCATACCACAGTGTTCCTGGTCTCCTCATCCATTAGTGCTGCACCAACTAGCATTTCCTTGACATCGATACCCTGGTAAGTGGCAAAAATCACTCATGTTAATCTGGAATTTCATGGAAGTCTGCTTCTCTGCAACACAGGAAAGCGGAAGGCACTGACCTGTAATGCAGCTGGAAGTAACCCCACCGCTGACAATTCTGATGTTCTACCACCAACCCAGTCAAACATAGGAAATCGATCTAACCATCCCTCTATTCTGGCAGTGTTATCTAATAGAGAATTTTCTTGAGTAATTGCAACACCCTGCAAAACAGATGTGTCATCAAATATCAAGTGTTTTACAATAAGGCTGTGAGCAATCTGTTTCCGTCTTAAAAAATTGTATGATTGTCTTATGCACAGTTTGCACACTGGTTTAGAAAAATCAATTGTATTATCAAGATGAATGTTTACTTATTAAGCATTGACAATGACCACAGAATTATGTATTGATGCATCGAATCCATAGAGAATCAAGTTATACGACACAACTAAAATACTACAAACGCGGTAAGAACTGGATCCAGGGCAGTTCATACAGATTCTCTCCTTATCACTAGTCTGTACATGAAACATGAGACAAATCATTTCAGTGTACCTCACAACCCTGATAGGATGGCATCAGCATCTATAGTAAATTAACAGTCCAGAGTAATATTCATTGGTTGCAGTTAAAGATTAGCCCAACATACAGCATTTGTCATTTCAATATACTCCCTCCGTCCCAAAATAAGTGTCTCAACTCTAGTACAACTTTGTACTAAAGTTAGTACAAAGTTAAGACACTTATTTTGGGACAGAGGGAGTATGAATTAACATGCAAAAGGGGGAAAAAGAACTGAGGTCAAAACCTGTTTTGAAAAATCCAGTCCAGCATCTCTGAAGGCTTTTTGTACTTCTAGTAGACCATTCCGGGTTTCGGGTGTACCACCACTCTGTACGTATAAACAAGCATGTGATGCGAACAAGTATCTAATAGTAATGGGAAAAGAGAGGCATAATAAGGAAATATAGGAACTATATATGTACCTTAGAGATTACAATTACAAGAGTAGATTTAAGTTCCTCCCCTAGTTGAGCAATTTGATGATCAATTCCAGCAGGGTCGGTGTTGTCAATAAATCGTATCTGATATCCAGCAGAAAAAGGGTAATGCTTGTAGTGCTTGAAAGTTGAAACACACCTAAATACACAAAATGGAAAAATGCAATCAAGGTACATTGCGCAGATTAGAAAACTCAGGACAATACCTTCAATGGGGGGTTATCAGGCGCAAGTGCCTCGGAAACAAATTGAGGCCCCAAAGATGATCCTCCAATTCCTATAGAGAGTATTTGAGTAAAACGACCAGCCTGAGACGACGGAGGTTTAATCTGCATTTTTATAGCAAAACTGGCTTGTAAGAGCTTGTAGTGAACTAATGATTATTAGTGAGGTACAAAAAGCCTGAATAAGCTTAACATAATGGGCAGCTATCTCTTGTATGAGGCACATTCCCTAAAATGCAAGCAAGACAATCTCCAAACTGTGTGTGTGCTTGTGTTGTGCGTATTACAATGACAGAGCATGCTTACACACAAACATACTTAAGACTTCTCATGGATGGCATATCGCAGCAACATAATTGTACAACAAGAACCTGTATGGTCAACTTCTTCTGATAATTTCGTCACGAATGCTTCCAGGTGCCTTGCTAGACAACAAAAGCTAGCTACCACTGGCACCCTTTCTCTGAGTGACTATAAGCAATTGCATTGCTTCAACTCACCCCTAAAATTAAGCTTTAAATCATGGCAGAGATATACGTAAATACAGAAGAGTGATACCGTTGTTGCATCACAAACTCGCATACTCCCTTATCAACCCTATATATACTCAGACCTCAGGAGCAGCAACAATTCAATTCAATTCAATTGTATGAAAAATAAAAATGCAGTAAAAAAAATGCTCTGACCTTGCCAGAGACGATGTCCTGGGAGAAGGCGAGGATGTGGTCGACGGTCTTCTCGATCTTGGTGCGGAGGAAGGAGTTGGGGGCGAGACCGGGGTCGCGGAGCCAGTAGTGTCCCACCATGCGGCCCTCGTCGGGGTTGGCGATGGCGCCCTTCTCGAGCTCCCCCATGGCGACGAAGGCCCGCTGCATGAGCGGCTCCATCTGCAGGAGGAAGTCGTCGGTGAAGCCCATCCGGCTGACGTCGACGAAGAGGCCCAGCTGCTTGTGCTGGTAGAGCCACTCGACGTAGCGGTCCCAGAGCTTGATCGGGTCCTTCTCGACCGCAGCGCCGCCGCCCTGGCCCGGCGCCCTGGACGCGAGCGGCGGGGCCGGGGCGTGGGAGTGGGAGGAGCCGGAGGAGGAGGAGGAGGAGCGGGAGAGGTCCGCGATGGAATGGGGCGCGCGGAGGCGGAGGTGGGAGGGGCGCATGAGCAGCTGCCTCCGCAGCCGGAGCCGGCACGCGGAGGA
>NC_041389.1:441075035-441080161 GCF_002162155.2 Triticum dicoccoides | reverse complement strand
GTCACCAGCGCCGGGCGGACGTACCCGTGGCCCGCAGGTCAGCGTCCGAGCGGGTGGACGCGACCGTTTCTGCGCTCGCGGCGGCTGGGAGGCGGGGTCGCACGTGCGAGAGAGGTGCGGCGGTGTCGCCGGCGAGGGCCGGAAAGATCTGAACGGCGGAGAGGGACGGCGAGAGGCAGAGGCCAACGGCAGGTGGGGTCGAGGAGGATCTTTCCGTGACGCGACGGACGGGACAGAAACTGCGACAGAAAGTATTGAAGCGACGAACGCGCAGCTGGTGATATTTGCGTGCGCGTTCGCGTCCGCGTATTGGAAACGGGAATCCCATGCGTGTGTTTTCTTCTCTGAATATGTTGGTTTGTGCCGCTAGGAAGGCGACGTTTGTTTTCTTTCAAAAAGGAAAAAAGGCGACGTTTGTTTTCGGAAAAACAAAAAGGCGGCGTTTTGCTACGGGCTGACGGAGAAAGCTAGCTATTATTTCTTCCGATGATGTGGAGAGCAATTCAACTCGCTGCGTGTGGTTTTGCTTCTCCGTTGTTCAAAACTGAAGAGCCGCGGTGGCCGTCGTACACCTCTAGTTTGGTTTTCTGACGGCATGTGTGCTTTTCATCCTTCATTCAAAACCTTGCTGCCTTCGGTGTGCGTCTTTGTTCTTTTTTTGGGATAACCAGCTAATACAAAAACACGATACAAATCCTGATTGCTCTTGCGACCAGCAGGCTGCCCCACAAGTGGCAACTGGCGAGCCTATTTTGGTTAGTCTATCTATCTCCATGGTTATGATCTCGAGAAGTCCCATGAGCCTTTTTATCTTCTTGACTGATTGAACAGATGACCATTCCTTGCTTGCTCTATCTTGATCGGTAGGAGTAGAAATGTGAATGCACTGAATACACCCGCAAAAAAAAATTTTTGTATCGTGTTTGCGGAGAGATATTGTCCTGGTCGGTAGGCTCATTTCTCATCTTTTGTTATTGTCCGTACCAATCTGTCGATCAATAGATTAATGAGCATGACGACTCTCCTCCGCCTTGCTGCCTGGTCGCATCTGTAATAGCCGCCTCGCCTCGCCTCGCCTCGCCCCCACAGCCACAGGGCAAAAACCCCAGCCGATTCCTGCCTCATGCTCAGCGCTAATGGCCATTTAGGAAAGCGACTGCCCCCTTCCGACTATGATAGACTACTAGAGAGAGGCCAACTAAGCGCCTTTTAGGAAAGCGATTGCCTCCTTTGCCCTGTGATGGGTCAAAACGATTGAACAGTTTGACATTGTTCTCGAAAAAAGAATTGACAGTTTGACACTGAGCTGCTCGGTTGACCTTACCTTCCTTCTGCGGCCTCGCAAGCCAAAACACAAGGCCGCTGCTCGTTCGATCGAGGTAAACGTTACGAATGCGCGCCGTGGCTAAACCCAGGAAATCAAGAATTGTTTTCGACAGCGAGAGCAAGAGAAAGCAACTGTTTTCCAGAAACTGGGTAGTCCTGGTGCCTTCTTTGCATGCAGAAAGAAAACGGCATGCTTTGTTGCTGTTGCCGAGGGGGCGGCGATTCTCATTTCAACAACGACCAACACAACCTGGCTGGCCGAGGGACAAAATAACAAACACCAACCAAAGTAGGGCACGGAAACAGAGTGATAATCAGGTTTAAAACTCTCTGATTGCAACTGGAACCCTACGACAGAGACCGCCACCTGAGCCTGACGCGGCTGCACTCAACGACGGATGGCTTGAATAATCAGCCGCCCCAGCAGCAGGCCCCACGGAATGCAAAGAGTTGTTCAAGACGGCATTTGCCCCGACACTTTATTCCGACCGAGTGACGGAGAGGCGTGGCGACAGTCAAATGACAGGATTCGGTATAGCTAATTCAAAGGCAGCCACAGTCTGAAGGAAGGCCTGAAATGAAGTACTACTACTGCACTAATTATTCAGAGCACTTTCTTTTATCGAAAAAGGGAAATCAGGCATGGGTACCAGGTTATCTCTCCGCAAACACCGTCGGGGTTTTAGTGCGACCTCTTTTTCACTAGGGCTACAACGGACCGCTGGAAAACTGATCAGTCGTCACGAGACCCGAGCACCTGCCTCTTGATGGAGCCGATTCTCGTGATCAGCTCGTCCCTGTTTTCCTGCATCATCAGAGGTGTCAGGTGTACAAACATCAGCCCGGTGTTGGTATTTATCGATGAAAAAAATTTCAAACTGGGCACGCTAATCACCTTAAATATCAGGTACCGCGAGGTGAACCAAACCGTGAAGCCAAGGCCAACCACTTCCATCACCTGAGGAACCTGCCCCATGTACAGTCATATTGTGAGATTCACCAATTTCCATACGCGTTTCTTACAGTGTTTTAGAACTTATTTAAAAAGAAGGGATGTTTTCTAGAGCTGGTACAATTGTTCAGTGTGATCAGGTAACTGTTTCACTAAGATCTAAACCAGATTCTATCCATTGGTGGAATCAGCAAGTCTGCACTGCTCACCATTTCCAGCAAATAAACTAATCCCTCCTTCCCGAAAATGCAAGTCCTATTTGTTTTGTCCTAAATCAAATTCTCTTAAGTTTGACGAAGTTTATAGGCAAAAAAAAAAAAGTCCACGTCTACAATACTAATAGATACAGCATGAAATGTATATCCATAGTGTATTTATTTGGTATCACGGATATCGATATTTATTCTTATAAGCTTGGGCGAACTAAAAGAAGTCTTAGGACCAAAAGAATAAGACATATATTTTGCAATTCAGGGAGTATGCTCCCATTTTTAGCTATATGCTTTCTCCAAAACAAACTTTTGATTCGTAATTCTTGCCTTTTTGCCATATCATGCTATTTCAAGTGTGATAAGCAAGTCATGGAAGTCTAATTTTCATTTTCCCTATTCCAATTGATATCTACAAATAAATGGCGGCAAGTTCAAAGCTAGCCAGTTTTCAAACCAGATACATATTATGATACAAATAAATGGCGGCATTGGGATCAGGACGGGACAAGTGTGAGAAATAGAAAGAAACGTACCACAGGGACTGATTCAAGTGCAGAAACCACTATCGATGATATCCAAATAGCAACAATGGCGGAGGACCCATAGACTAGAGCAGTATATGAACTGTCAGAATCCAACTACATAAGACAGTTACACATAGTTAGTCCATTAAAACTGCATTACCGCAACCAGTGCACAGATAGCACAAAACAGCATTTTTCACAGCAAGAGCAGCCCTGAAAGAAATTTAATGGGATTTAAGAACAAGAGAGTTCCAAATATTATATCGTCCCTAGTGAATGTAAAATATTCACTCAATCGTATCAAAATTACAGCTGTATGAACTGAAAAGACTAGTAGATTTTCATTATGTAAGATCCAGAAAGTAGCTTAATGTAATTATAAAGGCAAAACAGTGTGACCAAATTACCAGAGATTCTGAATCCAACATATAAATTGCTGCTCTTACTCATTGTCTTTTGAAAACAAACCTTCAACTTAGTGTATCATAAAGTGTTTACCTTTAGAAATATATGCATTTCAACAGATAGTTTTTCTTTGCTTAGACACATATGTGCTTCTATGAAAAAAAATAAAAGCACAGAGAAATCAGTTGTAACATCAGCAGAACTACTTCATTAGGATAGACTAGCAGTGGATGCAAAGGCAACTGTTTTTTTTTTGTTCACAAAACACCCACGGTTTGAATCTGGATTCTGAATTTGGAGGACAGTTATTGGGATCTCTGCATGTAGATTTTGCTAAAACTTTGTGATGAGCCCAGATGTAAGGAGCAAGAGGACAAGGTGAACAGACTGTCATCACACATTTGCATCTCTATAGGAGTAACGAAAACACAATCACTCTCTAAGCATTCACTTTAGGAGATAGTATAACCAACTAACTAAGAGCATCTCCAATAGATGATGTAAATTTGGAGATGTAAAAGCGAGTGTTGTATAATTTACGTCACCAAAACGTGCTTTTAACATCTCCAAAAAAGAGCCAACTCCAACATATGTTGTATATTTGGTGATGTAAACCTCCTACTCCAACAGATGATGTATATTTGGTGATGTAAACCTCCTACTCCAACAAATAATTTTGTCAAACACGTTGCGTGCGAGGTGGAAGAAACTGGCCGGCGGTGGGTCGGAGCGTTGATGGGCAGCAGAAAGCCTGTCTGGAGTGGGCGGCGGGTGCTTCAACAGCCTCTGGACGGCTGGGCGGCTGCCGGAGGACTCCGCTCGCGACGACGCAACGGCAGCGGCAACGACCGAGAAAACGCGGGCTCGGCGGGTTGCGGTGGTCGCGCGGCTGTCCTACTAGCTTCAGCTATGGGCAGCGCCTACCAGGGAAGGCGGACGTGAGCTGCTACAGCCATTAGGCCGCCAAACCTCCGAATCGGCCGCGCGGTCAATGGCGGGGCGGACTCAAATCGGCAGCGGCTAGGGTGGCGCAGCAGGCGGCGGGAATAGACTACGGGGTCTCGGCGGGGTCGGGGATGGACGGACGGGCAGTGGTGGCGGCATTTCCGAGCACAAATCGCCGGAGACGAAGGCGGGTGGTCGTCGGCGGGGCAGACTCAAATCGGCAGGTCATAAGCGGCTAGGGTAGCGTGGCTGGCGGCTGGGATAGGCAGCGGGGTCGAGGACGGACGGACAGGCGGCGGCAGCGGCGTTTCCAGGCAGAACGCCGACGGCGGAGGTGGGCGGGCGGCAGGCAGGCGGGTGGGAGGGAAATGAAGGCAGTTGGGCGGTTGGCGCGCGACTTGGCGAAGGGTAAACATCGACCTATACTGCGCACCCCCCGCGTCGCCCCCGCTCGGGCGACTCGGGCGGGACACAACCCTAGCCGCCGGGGCTCCCCGTCCTTCTTCCCCTCCCTCCGCCGCCGCCGGAGGACACCGCCGGCCTATAGCCCGGGGGCTGACGGCGGTGGCGGGGGCCTTCCCTCTCTCCTGCACCATGGGGGCGGTGCGGAGCCCCGCGGTGTTTGGAGGCACGGCCGATCTAGCCTTGGGGGCGTGGCGGGCCTGCCTACCGGCGGCGGCGCGGCGGCCGCCTCGGCCTAGGGCGGATGGTGGCGGGTGCGGCGGCTGGCCCTGCTTCGGGCAGCGGCCTTGGCTGCGTTCG
>NC_041389.1:441051309-441074647 GCF_002162155.2 Triticum dicoccoides | reverse complement strand
CCTTCCCTCTCTCCTGCACCATGGGGGCGGTGCGGAGCCCCGCGGTGTTTGGAGGCACGGCCGATCTAGCCTTGGGGGCGTGGCGGGCCTGCCTACCGGCGGCGGCGCGGCGGCCGCCTCGGCCTAGGGCGGGTGGTGGCGGGTGCGGCGGCTGGCCCTGCTTCGGGCAGCGGCCTTGGCTGCGTTCGGCGGCGGCGGCCGGGTCGGCGGCGATGGACCATCTGACCTCGGTTCGGCGGTGGCGGCATGAAGGGCCTGGTGGTTGGGTCGGCGCCATGTGTGGTTTGCCCTCCGGACAGATCTGATCTGGCCGGTGCGACCTTCTCAATGTGCGGCGGCTCAGATCGGCGGCGACCCGTGCACATGATGCTTGATGGAGGTTCCTTCAGCGGATCTGGGTGAAAACCTAGTTCTCGGCTTGATGCCAAGACAGGCGTTGGTGGCACTCTTTTGTGTCATTGCCTTCTTGAAGGCATCGCCGTGGAGAAGCTCTAGACCTCCGCTACCTCCGGGGAAAACCCTAGATCAGTAGATCAGATGACGGCGGCGCGTTGGTGTCGTTTCCTCCTTGGGGGCGTCATTCTTGGAGGCGTACACGGGTTCGAGGGACCAGTGGGCGGCTTTTTTGGTGGAGCGGTGCTTCATCCTGCACATTGATGATGGCGGATCTCGGCGGCGTGGTGCAGTGGAGACTCGGCGCCCGATGCGAGGTGCTGGACTCGCGTAGGAGGGGGTTGTTGTCTGGCGTCATGGTGGCGTCGATGGTGGAGTGGCCTGACAAGGTAGAAACCTCAATATCTGCTCTGAAGACGGACCAGTGGAAGATGGCGGCGACGACACATGTGAGTGCGTCAGACCAGTTCATGCCCCAGACCCGGTATGTGGCTCGGCTGGGGCTTCTGGCTTTTGATGATAGGCTTAGGTAAGTGGATTGGGTATTTGGCCCAGCTAGCGCCCCTTCATCATATGGATAGGAGTAGTGGCATATGATGCCAAGATGGCGGATTCAGGCATATTGTTGTAATACTTTGTAAGGTCCTCGAGAATAATCAATAAAGTGGCCGCATGCATCTCCCAGATGCAGAGGCCGGGGGTCATCCTCCTTTTCTAAAAAAAACTTGGAGGAGGTGATGTAATTTTTTTTGCATCTACATCATCTGTTGGAGGTGGGTTTTTGGGCCTCGGAGATGTATAAGTTAGTTATTTTTGCATCTACATCATCTACTGGAGATGCTCTAAGGAACCTCCTAGTACACATGTGACTGAAATTTCGTTAACTGCTTTCTCTCCATTGACCCCAACTCTAAATGTCCGCCTCTCCCGTAGTCACCGCAGTCGCCGCCACTGTCCATCCCTTCTTGTCAACCCGCTCTCCGACACCAGCCCGTCACCCTAGGCCAGCGCGCGACCCCCACTGGCCTTCCCACTAAGCACAGAGAGCATGAGTGCATCTCGGGTTCCGGTGAACCCCAAACTCCACTCAAAAGACCTCTCCAGTAAGGCCACCAGAGTCAGCTCTGCCTCACAACTCTAACAACCTCTTCAGCAAGGTCACCCATTCTCTCCTCGGCCTCCATATCAGCTCCATCACGCAGCTCCGGCAAGTACTTGCCCCACCAGACTGGACGAAGAATCGCACAAATTGCTGTGCAAACCGAGGGCTGAAAATAACCTGAAATTCGGGTAATTTCAGGTAACTGTGCTCTACAAAATCTGTTTAAACTACCGTAACTCGATATCAAACTCCCAGCACATTCATCACCATAACCCAAAGATGGCAATGGCAACTTGTTTGTTTTCTGAATGTGGAACAAATCAGGTGCATCCTGGAGCTCATCTGAATACTGAAGCAATCTGCCCCAATCTATATGCTAAACAAACACACTGAAACCTTGAGCAAGACAGACTCCTTGCATACAAATCGGCAAATACCAAGGCGGGTGCACGCGCTCACCTCGACGCCGAGCTGGCTGAGAACGCTCCACGGAGCCAGCTCGCCCTGCACCAGCCCGTCTTCCTCCCCGTTGCTCGCCTCCCGGCCGAAACCATCCAGCCCCTCCCGCTTCGCCGGCGCCGGCGCCGGCCACTCGGGCTTCTCAGAGACCAGACGTCTGAACCCGTCCGAGTCCTTGGCCGCACGCACGACCAGCAGCGAGGCTCCGGCGCGGCCAAAACCTTGAGCAGGGCTAGGGTTTTAGCTCTCGTACTTGCATTTTCACTGGATCCGAAAGTGAGAGGCGGAAGCTAAGCGCACCTTGCTGTGGCAGGGAGCTCGTCGTGGGGCGGGGAGGGAGGCGCACGAGCGCGGCGGCGGCGTGTGAAGCGCGCGGAGCCATCGGAGATTTTTTCCCTTCTTCTTCCAAGCTTGTGTTTCTGCTCGAGTGAGACTGGGGGGTGGCGACTGGTTCCGGTTCCGGAGGAGCTCGCCGCCCCACTGCCTGTCTGGGTACTGCCTCTGCCTGTCGACTGTAGTGCCCACACGAGCAAAGTGCGGAGAAAAAAAGTGGGCTTTCTGCAGTTAATAGAAAGGCTTTCTCAGTCCAGCGGCTGCTTTCGTTCAAAAACAAAATTGTAGTGGGATTCAACCCTCAATTTTTTTGTAGGAACCCCTTTTTTCACTTTAAATTGGTCTAAATATGCAGAATTTCTGACTTTTGGCAGAGGACTAGATCCAGTAACCGATGGATTCTTATCCTTTTAGGATTCAAAGAAACGACCTATGTTCTTGCTTATTCCTTTTGATTCGAGTGACTAGCACTTTTAAATATGAGGAAGAGCTAGCTTTCGGTCACCTTTATAGACTCTTCATTTAGTACCTTGATATTCACAAGGTTCCAAGTGCCAACTTAGATGTCGAATTATGAATCGTGACCCTAAGGGTCTTTCAGTGTCCGATAATAAGTCTAGTAGCAGCAAAAGTCTCACCTCATCTTCAAATTGAATAAAGTTGATTTATAATGCTTGGAATGTGTTCACACAATCTGTAATTTGAGTGCCATATTTGTACCTCAAACACATCGATGGTTTTGCTGAAGCGCATCTTTTCGGTACTTCTTTTTAGGCGAACAACTCCTCTAACTTCTTTCATAATGTGTGTGGATGTATCTCATCAGTGATATAGTTCAAAACATTGGCATCGACCCATTGTTGAATAAACCCACAAGCTTAATGTTGAAATATCTTCCGTTAATCTTCACTAATGCCTCCGACATCTCAATCGAGAAAAGTGGCTCACGATATTCTTTGACATATAACAAGTCTTGGATCATGGCCTTCCATGATTGCTATTTTGTATCACTCAAAGATGTCATCATGTTAGTATTCACGTCCATCTTTCATAACAAGAAAATCAGTAATTAGCATAAGCAAACAAAAACTCTGATACCACTTATCTACTTTTTGGACCCACGACAATTATTTTTTTGGAGCATGGAAAATTTACATTATGGGCCATGGCAAAAAATATTGGAGCATGGAAAATTTACTTCATGGACCATCGCAATTTATTTTTCTTTTTGCATCATGACAAATTTACTTCATGGACCATGTCAATTTTATTGAAGAATCCTTGGTATATTATTTTTTGTTTTCTATCATGGCAATTTTATTTTTTGTACCATGACAAGTTTATTTGTGCACACTAGCAAGTTATATGTAAACATCACATGGCGAATTTTAATTTCATGAGACCACTTTTTCACAATTTTTCTTTAAATATTTTTAAGCCATCATCTTATGTGACAATGGAAACTTAGCTTCAAACTTATTCGTTAAGTTTTCCTAATTTTTTTAAGTTATGGCAATTTTATTTTCTCATGCACGGCAATTGTAAAATTTCTTTTATGGCATTTTTTGCTACAAACATCATGCCTACTTTTTGTGTCTATAAGATATTTCAATTTTAGATATGCGAAACTTTTGTACAAACATACACCTCACCAACTGGTTGTTTGTATTGTTAAGTCATTGCAAATTTCATTTAAGGCATTTTTATTCTATTCGTTTGAACATGAAGGCAGTTTTATTATACTCCCTCCGTCCAAAATTAGTTGACGCTCCAAGGGATGTATTTAGACGTATTTCAGTGCTAGATACTGAAGGAAATATGCCCTGGAGGCAATAATAAAGTTGTTATTTATATTCTCTTATATCATGATAAATGTTTATTGAGGCTAATTGGTTCACTGCCAAAGTTTGGCATCACCAATATTTGGAAAGCCAACATTTGGCAAAACCAAAAGTTGCCAAAAATTGGCAACTTTTTAAAAGGTGGGCAAGAACCAATTGGTAGCCAACCAATTGAGCGCCAAATTTTTAGACTTGCCAAGAATTGGCATGCCAATTATTCATGCTAGAATTGTATTCACCGAAAACTTAGTACATGTGTGAATACATAGACAAAACAAAGTGTCCCTAGTATGCCTCTACTTGACTAGCTCGTTAATCAAAGATGGTTATGTTTTCTAACCATAGACATGTGTTGTCATTTGATGAATGGGATCACATCATTAGAGAATGATGTGATGGACAAGACCCATCCGTTAGCTTAGCATAATGATCGTTAAGTTTTATTTCTATTATTTTCTTCATGACTTATACACGTTCCTCTGACTATGAGACTATGCAACCCCCGAATACCGGAGGAACACCTTGTGTGCTATCAAACGTCACAACATAACTGGGTGATTATAAATATGCTCTATAGGTGTCTCCAAAGGTATTTGTTGGGTTGGCATAGATCAAGATTAGAATTTGTCATCCTGTGTATCGAAGAGGTATCTCTGCGCCCTCTCGGTAATGCTCATCACTATAAGCCTTGCAAGCAATGTGAGTAATGAGTTAGTTATGGGATGATGCATTAAGGAATGAGTAAAGAGACTTGCCGGTAATGAGATTGAACTAGGTATGAAGATACCGACGATCGAATCTCGGGCAAGTAACATGCCGATGACAA
This sequence comes from Triticum dicoccoides, assembly GCF_002162155.2. NCBI lineage: Eukaryota > Viridiplantae > Streptophyta > Magnoliopsida > Poales > Poaceae > Triticum > Triticum dicoccoides. Next base: position 441,069,693 of record NC_041389.1, on the reverse strand, counting down.
AGGGAACAACGTATGCTGTTGTGCGGTTTGACCGATAAAGACCTTCGTAGAATATGTAGGCACCAATATGAGCATCCAGGTTCCGCTATTGGTTATTGATTGGGGATGTGTCTCGATCATGTCTACACAGTTCTCAAACCCGTAGGGTCCGCATGCTTAACGTTCGATGATGATTTGTATTATGAATTATGTGTTTTGGTGACCGAAGTTTGTTCAGAGTCCCGGGTGAGATCAAGGACATGGTGAGGAGTCTCTAAATGGTCAAGAGGAAAAGGTTCATATATTGGAAGGTTATGTTCGGACATCGGAATGGTTCCGAGTGATTCGGATATTTTTCCGGAGTACCGAGTGTTGGAAGTATGCCCTAGAGGCAATAATAAAAGGATTATTATTATATTTCCTTGTTCATGATAATTGTCTTTTATTCATGCTATAATTGTATTATCCGGAAATCGTAATACACGTGTGAATACATAGACCACAATATGTCCCTAGTGAGCCTCTAGTTGACTAGCTCGTTGATCAACAGATAGTCATGGTTTCCTGACTATGGAAATTTGATGTCATTGATAACGGGATCACATCATTAGGAGAATGATGTGATGGAAAAGACCCAATCCTAAGCATAGCACAAGATCATGTAGTTCGTTTTGCTAGAGCTTTTCCAATGTCAAGTATCTCTTCCTTAGACCATGAGATCGTGTAACTCCCGGATACCGTAGGAGTGCTTTGGGTGTATCAAACGTCACAACATAACTGGGTGACTATAAAGGTGCACTACAGGTATCTCCAAAAGTGTCTGTTGGGTTGACATGGATCAAGACTGGGATTTGTCACTCCGTGTGACGGAGAGATATCTCTGGGCCCACTCGGTAATGCATCATCATAATGAGCTCAAAGTGACCAAATGTCTGGTCATGGGATCATGCATTACAGTACGAGTAAAGTGACTTGCCGGTAACGATATTGAACGAGGTATTGGGATACCGACAATCGAATCTCGGGCAAGTAACGTACCGATTGACAAAGGGAATTGTATACGGGGTTGCTTGAATCCTCGACATCGTGGTTCATCCGATGAGATCATTGAGGAGCATGTGGGAGCCAACATGGGTATCCAGATCCCGCTGTTGGTTATTGACCGGAGAGCCGTCTCGGTCATGTCTACGTGTCTCCCGAACCCGTAGGGTCTACACACTTAAGGTTCGGTGACGCTAGGGTTGTAGAGATATGAGTATGCAGCAAACCGAAAGTTGTTCGGAGTCCCGGATGAGATCCCGGATGTCACGAGGAGTTCCGTAATGGTCCGAAGGTAAAGAATTATATATGGGAAGACGAGTTTCGGCCATCGGGAAAGTTTTGGGGGTCACTGGTATTGTACCGGGACCACCGAAAGGGTCCCGGGGGTCCACCGGGTGGGGCCACCCATCCCGGAGGGCCCCATGGGCTGAAGTGGGAGGGGAACCAGCCCCTGGTGGGCTGGTGCGCCCCCCTGGGCCCCCCTCTGCGCCTAGGGTTGAGAACCCTAGGGGAGGGGGCGCCTCCACTTGCCTTGGGGGGCACTCCACCCCCCTGGCTGCTGCCCCCCTTGGGAGATCCCATCTCCAGGGCCGGTGCCCCCCTGGGGTCCCTATATAAAGAGGAGGGTGGGAGGGCAGCCGCACACTGACATCTGGCGCCTCCCTCCCCCCTTGCTACACCTCCTCCTCCCGTAGTCGCTTGGCGAAGCCCTGCCGAAACCATGCTGCATCCACCACCATGCCGTCGTGCTGCTGGATCTTCATCAACCTCTCCTCCCCCCTTGCTGGATCAAGAAGGAGGAGACTGAAGTAAATATGCCCTAGAGGCAATAATAAAGTTATTATTTATTTCCTTATATCATGATAAATGTTTATTATTCATGCTAGAATTGTATTAACCGGAAACATAATACATGTGTGAATATATAGACAAACAGAGTGTCACTAGTATGCCTCTACTTGACTAGCTTGTTAATCAAAGATGGTTATGTTTCCTAACCATAGACAAAAGAGTTGTTATTTGATTAACGGGATCACATCATTAGGAGAATGATGTGATTGACTTGACCCATTCCGTTAGCTTAGCACACGATCGTTTAGTATGTTGCCACTGCTTTCTTCATGACTTATACATGTTCCTGTGACTATGAGATTATGCAACTCCCGTTTACCAGAGGAACACTTTGTGTGCTACCAAACGTCACAACGTAACTGGGTGATTATAAAGGAGTACTACAGGTGTCTCCAAAGGTACATATTGGGTTGGCGTATTTCGAGATTAGGTTTTGTCACTCCAATTGTCGGAGAGGTATCTCTGGGCCCTCTCGGTAATGCACATCACTATAAGCCTTGCAAGCAATGTAGCTAATGAGTTAGTTACGGAATGATGCATTACGGAACGAGTAAAGAGACTTGCTGGTAACGAGATTGAACTAGGTATTGGATACCGACGGTCGAATCTCGGGCAAGTAACATACCGATGACAAAGGGAACAACGTATGTTGTTATGCGGTTTGACCGATAAAGATCTTCGTAGAATATGTAGGAGCCAATATGGGCATGCAGGTTCCGCTATTGGTTATTGACCGAGAATAGGTCTAGGTCATGTCTACATAGTTCTCGAACCCGTAGGGTCCGCACGCTTAACATTACGATGACAGTTTTATTATGAGTTTATGAGTTTTGATGTACCGAAGGAGTTCGGAGTCTCGGATGAGATCAGGGACATGACGAGGAGTCTCGAAATGGTCGAGACGTAAAGATCGATATATTGGACGACTATATTCGGAGTTCGAAAAGGTTCTGAGTGATTCGGGTATTTTTCGGAGTACCGGAGAGTTACGGGAATTCGTATTGGGCCTCTTTGGGCCATACGGGAAAGGAGAGGAAGGGCCAAAAGGGTGGCCGCACCCCTCCCCTTGGACTAGTCCGAATTGGACTAGGGAAGGGGGGCGCACCCTTCCTTCCTTCTCCTTCTCTCTTCCCTTTCCTTCTCTCCTACTCCTACTACATGGAAGGGTTCCTAGTTGGACTAGGAAAGGGGGAATCCTACTCCCGGTGGGAGTAGGACTCCCCTAGGGCGCGCCATAGAGAGGGCCGGCCCTCCCCCTCCTCCACTCCTTTATATACGGGGGCAGGGGGCACCCCATAGACACACAAGTTGATCTACGGATCGTTCCTTAGCCGTGTGCGTGCCCCCCTCCACCATATTCCACCTCGGTCATATCGTCGCAGAGTTTAGGAGAAGCCCTGCGCCGGTAGAGCATCATCATCGTCACCACGCCGTCGTGCTGACGGAACTCATCCCCGAAGCTTTGCTGGATTGGAGCCCGGGGATCATCATCGAGCTGAACGTGTGCTGAACTCGGAGGTGCCGTACGTTCGGTACTTGGATCGGTTGGATCGTGAAGACGTACGACTACATCAACCGCGTTGTCATAACGCTTCCGCTTACGGTCTACGAGGGTACATGGACAATACTCTCCCCTCTCGTTGCTATGCCATCACCATGATCTTGCGTGTGCGTAGGAATTCTTTTGAAATTACTACGTTCCCCAACAGTGGCATCCGAGCCTGGTTTTATGCGTAGATGTCATATGCACGAGTAGAAGACAAGTGAGTTGTGGGCGATACAAGTCATACTGCTTACCAGCATGTCGTACTTTGGTTCGGCGGTATTGTGAGATGAAGCGGCCCGGACCGACATTACGCGTACGCTTACGCGAGACTGGTTTCACCGTTACGAGCACTCATGCTTAAAGGTGACTGGAGGGTGTCTGTCTCTCTCACTTTAGTTGAATCGAGTGTGGCTACGCCCGGTCCTTGCGAAGGTTAAAACAGCACTAACTTGATGAACTATCGTTGTGGTTTTGATGCATAGGTAAGAACGGTTCTTGCTAAGCCTGTAGCAGCCACGTAAAACTTGCAACAACAAAGTAGAGGACGTCTAACTTGTTTTTGCAGGGCATGTTGTGATGTGATATGGTCAAGACGTGATGCTATATTTATGAGATGATCATGTTTTGTAACCGAAATTATCGGCAACTGGCAGGAGCCATATGGTTGTCGCTTTATTGTATGAAATGCAAACGCCCTGTAATTGCTTTACTTTATCACTAAGCGGTAGCGATAGTCGTAGAAGCAATAGATGGTGTAAACGACAACGATGCTACGATGGAGATCAAGGTGTCGCGCCGGTGACGATGGTGATCACGACGGTGCTTCGGAGATGGAGATCACAAGCACAAGATGATGATGGCCATATCATATCACTTTTATTAATTGCATGTGATGTTTATCCTTTATGCATCTTATCTTGCTTTGATTGATGGTAGCATTTTAAGATGATCTCTCACTAAAGTTTATCAAGAAGTGTTCTCCTTGAGTATGCACCGTTGCCAAAGTTCGTCATGCCCAGACACCACGTGATGATCGGGTGTGATAAGCTCTACGTCCATCTACAACGGGTGCAAGCCAGTTTTGCACACGCGGAATACTCAGGTTAAACTTGACAAGCCTAGCATATGCAGATATGGCCTCGGAACACGGAGACCGAAAGGTCGAGCGTGAATCATATAGTAGATATGATCAACATAATGATGTTCACCATTGAAAGCTACTCCATTTCACGTGATGATCGGTTATGGTTTAGTTGATTTGGATCACGTGATCACTTAGAGGATTAGAGGGATGTCTTTCTAAGTGGGAGTTCTTAAGTAATATGATTAATTGAACTTAAATTTATCATGAATTTAGTCCTGGTAGTATTTTGCAAATTATGTTGTAGATCAATAGCTTGCGTTGTTGCTCTCATATGTTTATTTTGATATGTTCCTAGAGAAAATTGTGTTGAAAAATGTTAGTAGCAATGATGCGGATTGGATCCGTGATCTGAGGTTTATCCTCATTGCTGCGCAGAAGAATTATGTCCTTGATGCACCGCTAGGTGACAAACCTATTGCAGGAGCAGATCCAGACGTTATGAACGTTTGGCTAGCTCAATATGATGACTACTTGGTAGTTTAGTGCGCCATGCTTAACGGCTTGGAATCGGGACTTCAAAGACGTTTTGAACGTCATGGACCATATGAGATGTTCCAGGAGTTGAAGTTAATATTTCAAGCAAGTACTCGAGTTGAGAGATATGAAGTCTCCAACAAGTTCTATGGCTAAAAGATGGAGGAGAATCGCTCAACTAGTGTGCATGTGCTCAGATTGTCTGGGTACTTCAATCGCTTGAATCAAGTCTTCCAGATAAGATAGTGATTGACAGAATTCTCTAGTCACCATCACTAAGTTACTAGAACTTCGTGATGAACTATAGTATGCAAGGGATGACGAAAACAATTCCCAAGCTCTTCGCGATGCAAAAATCGGCGAAGGTAGAAATCAAAGAAAAACATCAAAGTGTTGATGGTGGACAGGATCACTAGTTTCAAGAAAAAGGGAAAAGGGAAGAAGGGGAACTTCAAGAAGAACAACAAGCAAGTTGCTGCTCAAGTGAAGAAGCCCAAGTCTGGACCTAAGCCTAAGACTAAGTGATTCTACTGCAAATGGACTGGTCACTGGAAGTGGAACTACCCCAAGTATTTGGCGGATAAGAAGGATGGCAAAGTGAACATAGGTATATTTGATATACATGCTATTGATGTGTACTTTACTAGTGTTTATAGCAACCCCTTGGTATTTGATACTAGTTCAGTTGCTAAGAGTAGTAACTCGAAACGGGAGTTGCAGAATAAACAGAAACTAGTTGAGGGTGAGGTGACGATGAATGTTGGAAGTAGTTCCAAGATTGATATGATCATCATCGCACACTCCCTATACTTTCGGGATTAGTGTTGAACCTAAATAAATGTTATTTGGCGTTTGCGTTGAGCATGAATATGATTTGATCATGTTTATTGCAATACGGTTATTCATGTAAGTTAGAGAATAATTATTGTTCTGTTTACATGAATAAAACCTTCTATGGTCATACACCCAATGAAAATGGTTTGTTGGATCTCGATCGTGTGATACACATATTCATAATATTGAAACCAAAAGATGTAAAGTTAATAATGATAGTGCAACTTATTTGTAGCACTGCCGTTTAGGTCATATTGGTGTAAAGCGCATGAAGAAACTCCATAAAAGATGGATTTTCGGAATCACTTGGTTATGAATCATTTGATGCTTGCGAACCGTGCCTTTTGGGCAAGATGACTAAAACTCCGTTCTCTGGAACAATGGAACAAGCTACTGACTTATTGGAAATAATACATACCGATGTATGCGATCCAATGAGTGTTGATGCTCGTGGCAAGTATCGTTATTTTCTGACCTTCACAAGATGATTTGAGCAGATATGGGTATATCTACTTGATGAAACATAAGTCTAAAATAGTTGAAAGGTTCAAAGAATTTCAGAGTGAAGTGGAAAAGTCATCGTAACAAGAAAATAAAGTTTCTGCGATCTGATCGCGCAGACAAATATTTGAGTTACGAGTTTGGTCTTCAATTAAAACAATGTGGAATAGTTTCACAGCTCACGCCACCTGGAACACCACAACGTTATGGTGTGTCCGAACATCGTAACCGCACTTTATTGGATATGGTGCGATCTATGATGTCTCTTATCGATTTACCGCTATCGTTTTGGGGTTATGCATTAGAGACAGCTGCATTCACTTTAAATTGGGCACCATCGAAATCGGTTGAGACGACGCCTTATGAACTGTGGTTTGGCAAGAAACCAAAGTTGTCGTTTCTTAAAGTTTGGAGTTGCGATGCTTATATGAAAAAGTTTCAACCTGATAAGCTCGAACCCAAATCGGAGAAGTGCGTCTTCATAGAATACCCAAAGGAAACTGTTGGGTACTCCTTCTATCACAAATCCAAAGGCAAAACATTCGTTGCTTAGAATGGATCCTTTCTAGAGAAGGAGTTTCTCACGAAAGAAGTGAGTGGGAGGAAAGTAGAACTTGATGAGGTAACTGTACCTGCTCCCTTATTTGAAAGTAGTTCATCACAGAAATCTGTTCCTGTGACTACTACACCAATTAGTGAGGAAGTTAATGATGATGATCATGAAACTTCAGATTAAGTTACTACAGAACCTCGTAGGTCTTCCAGAGTAAGATCCGCACCAGTGGTACGGTAATCCTGTTCTGGAAGTCATGTTACTAGACCATGATGAACCTACGAACTACGAGGAAGCGATGATGAGCCCAGATTCCATGAAATGGCTTGAGGCCATAAAATCTGAGATATGATCCATGTATGAGAACAAAGTATGGACTTTGATTAACTTGCTCAATGATCAGCAAGCCATGTTAAATAAATGGATCTTCAAGAGGAAGACGGACACTAATAGTAGTGTTACTATCTACTAAGCTTGACTTGTTGCGAAAGGTTTTCAACAAGTTCAAGGTGTTGAATACGATGAGATTTTCTCACTCGTATCGAAGCTTAAGTCTGTCTGAATCATGTTAGCAATTGCCACATTTTATGAAATCTGGCAAATGGATGTCAAAACTGCATTCCTTAATGGATTTATTAAAGAAGAGTTGTATATGATGCAACAAGAAGGTTTTGTCAATCCTAAAGGTGTTAACAAAATGTGCAAACTCCAGCGATCCATCTATGGACTGGTGCAAGCATCTCGGAGTTGGAATATACGCTTTGATGAGTTGATCAAAGCATATAGTTTTATACAGACTTGCGGTGAAGCCTGTATTTACAACAAAGTGGGTGGGAGCACTACAACATTTCTGATAAGTATATGTGAATGACATATTGTTGATCGGAAATAATGTAGAATTATTCTGCAAAGCATAAAGGAGAGTTTGAAAGGAGTTTTTGTTTTTCAAAGAAAGACCTCGGTGAAGCTGCTTACATATTGAGCATCAAGATCTATAGAGATAGATCAAGACGCTTGATAAGTTTTTTCAATGAGTACATACCTTGACAAGATTTTGAAGTAGTTCAAAATGGAACAATCAAAGAAAGAGTTCTTGCCTGTGTTACAAGGTGTGAAATTGAGTAAGATCAAAACCCGACCACGGCAGAAGATAGAAAGAGAATGGAAGTCATTTCCTATGCCTTGGCCATAGGTTCTATAAAGTATGCCATGCTGTGTACCAGATCTATTGTATACCCTACACTGAGTTTGGCAAGGGAGTACAATAGTGATCTAGGAGTAGATCACTGGACAGCGGTCAAAATTATCCTTAGTGGAATAAGGATATGTTTCTCGATTATGGAAGTGACAAAAGGTTCGCCGTAAAGGGTTACGTCGATGCAAGTTTTGACACCGATCTGGATGACTCTAAGTCTTGATCTAGATACATATTGAAAGTGGGAGCAATTAGCTAGAGTAGCTCCGTGCAGAGCATTGTAGACATAGAAAATTGCAAAATACATAACGGATCTGAATGTGAAAGACCCGTTGACTAAGATTCTCTCACAAGCAAAACATGATCACACCTTAGTACTCTTTGGGTGTTAATCACATAGCGATGTGAACTAGATTACTGAATCTAGTAAACCCTTTGGGTGTTGGTCACATGGCGATGTGAACTATGGGTGTTAATCACATGATGATGTGAACTATCGATGTTAATCACATGGTGATGTGATCTAGATTATTGACTCTAGTGCAAGTGGGAGACTGAAGTAAATATGCCCTAGAGGCAATAATAAAGTTATTATTTATTTCCTTATATCATGATAAATGTTTATTATTCATGCTAGATTTTTATTAACCAGAAACATAATACATGTGTGAATATATAGACAAACAGACTGTCACTAGTATGCCTCTACTTGACTAGCTTGTTAATCAAAGATGGTTATGTTTCCTAACCATAGACAAAAGAGTTGTTATTTGATTAACGGGATCACATCATTAGGAGAATGATGTGATTGACTTGACCCATTCCGTTAGCTTAGCACACGATCGTTTAATATGTTGCTACTGCTTTCTTCATGACTTATACATGTTCCTGTGACTATGAGATTATGCAACTCCCGTTTACCAGAGGAACACTTTGTGTGCTACCAAATGTCACAATGTAACTGGGTGATTATAAAGGAGTACTACAGGTGTCTCCAAAGGTACATGTTGGGTTGGCGTATTTCGAGATTAGGTTTTGTCACTCCGATTGTCGGAGAGGTATCTCTGGGCCCTCTCGGTAATGCACATCACTATAAGCCTTGCAAGCAATGTAGCTAATGAGTTAGTTACGGAATGATGCATTACGGAACGAGTAAAGAGACTTGCCGGTAACGAGATTGAACTAGGTATTGGATACTGCCGATCGAATCTCGGGCAAGTAACATACCGATGACAAAGGGAACAACGTATGTTGTATGCGGTTTGACCGATAAAGATCTTCGTAGAATATGTAGGAGCCAATATGGGCATCCAGGTTCTGCTATTGGTTATTGACCGAGAATAGTTCTAGGTCATGTCTACATAGTTCTCGAACCCGTAGGGTCCGCACGCTTAACGTTACGATGACAGTTTTATTATGAGTTTATGAGTTTTGATGTACCGAAGGAGTTCGGAGTCCCGGATGAGATCGGGGACATGACGAGGAGTCTCGAAATGGTCGAGACATAAAGATCGATATATTGGATGACTATATTCGGAGTTCGGATAGGTTTCGAGTGATTCGGGTATTTTTCGGAGTACCGGAGAGTTACGAGAATTCATATTGGGCCTCTTTGGGCCATACTGGAAAGGAGAGAAAGGGCCAAAAGGGTGGCCGCACCCCTCCCCTTGGACTAGTCCGAATTGGACTAGGGAAGGGGGGCGCACCCTTCCTTCCTTCTCCTTCTCTCTTCCCTTTCCTTCTCTCCTACTCCTACTACATGGAAGGGTTCCTAGTTGGACAAGGAAAGGGGGAATCCTACTCCCGGTAGGAGTAGGACTCCCCTAGGGCGCGCCATAGAGAGGGCCGGCCCTCCCCCTCCTCCACTCCTCTATATACGGGGGCAGGGGGCACCCCATAGACACACAAGTTGATCTACGGATCGTTCCTTAGCCGTGTGCGGTGCCCCCTCCACCATATTCCACCTCGGTCATATCATCGCGGAGTTTAGGCGAAGCCCTGCGCCGGTAGAGCATCATCATCGTCACCACGCCGTCATGCTGACGGAACTCATCCCCGAAGCTTTGCTGGATCGGAGCCCGGGGATCGTCATCGAGCTGAACGTGTGCTGAACTCGGAGGTGCCGTACGTTCGGTACTTGGATCGGTCGGATCGTGAAGACGTACGACTACATCAACCGCGTTGTCATAACACTTCCGCTTACGGTCTACGAGGGTACATGGACAATACTCTCCCCTCTTGTTGCTATGCCATCACCATGATCTTGCATGTGCGTAGGAATTTTTTTGAAATTACTACGTTCCCCAACAGAGACGTCATGCTGACCGTACATGTGTTGAACGCGGAGGTGCCGTCCGTTCGGCGCTAGGATCTCCGGTGATTTGGATCACGACGAGTACGACTCCCTCAACCCCGTTCTCTTGAACGCTTCCACTCGCGATCTACAAGGGTATGTAGATGCAATCCTCTCTCTCGTTGCTAGATGAACTCATAGATTGATCTTGGTGAATGTAGGAATTTTTTTATTTTATGCAACGTTCCCCTACAGTGGCATCATGAGCTAGGTATATGCGTAGTTCTCTATTGCACGAGTAGAACACAATTTGTTGTGGGCGTAGATGTTGTCAACTTTCTTGCCGCTACTAGTCTTATTTTGCTTCAGTGGTATTGTGGGATGAAGCGGCCCGGACCGACCTTAAACGTACGCTTACGTGAGACAGGTTCCATCGACTGACATGCACTAGTTGATGAGGATATGTACCTAGGGTAGGGTCATAGACCTATCTAGGATACCATGCCCAAGGACATCCTTAGATGAAGCTACCTTCCAGTCGACCAAGAGAGACTCCACTCGACCGGCTAGAAGACACTCGACAAACCTGAAGACACTCGACCATCAAGACCCACTCGACCATCAGGAGTTCAGGATCTACTCTGCATCCAAACGATCTGTAATTAAGTAGTCTTAATGGTCATGATGACACTTTAAGTAGGGCGTTACCAGTAACTCCCTGCCTTAATGTACTTTAATCCTCTGCTACGTGGGATGGCTGGGGTCCTGGCGTCCTCTATAAAAGCCACCCCCCTCCACTGGTAGAAGGGTTCGCACCCCTCTAACTCATATACACAGAAATCAGTCGACCGCCTTCGGGCTCCGAGACGTAGGGCTGTTACTTCCTCCAAGAAGGGCCTGAACTCGCTAAACACTCGTGTGTACAACTACTCCATAGCTAGGATCTTGCCTCTCCATACCTACCCCCCATTCTACTGTCAGACTTAGAACCACGACAGTTGGCGCCCACCGTGGGGCAGGTGTCTTAGCGACTTTTTTTGGAGAAGTTGCAATTTGTCCGATCGCCTTCATCATGGTTTCCGACGGAGCTCTGGTTGAGGGCCACGAGATCCGTCTCGGTGCGCTCACTTTCATCGCCGACGACTCCGCTTGGCTCCAGGAGGCACCACTCGACATCGACGCGCTCCCCATCCGCGGGGCGACGCACTTTCGGGCGTGTGTCCGCGGCGTCTTGCTGCGGGAGCCATCGGCCCCGTACCGGTCGACTCCTACACCGTCCTCCCTCCCTGTCTCCCGCCAGCGCAAGCGCTCCGGTCGGTCGAGGCTCCAGCGATGGGTGAGACACGCGGTGGCTCGCCAATCGGCCACCACCCAAGTCGCGGCGATTGAGCCCGACGAATCTCTCTACGGCCTGTTCGACCTGTCGACTGGCTCCGTAGAGACTGCATCCGAGTGCGATAGCAGTGATCCAGCGGCAGAGGTCCTGATGGTCAACGGGCCCCGTAGTCCTCCCTGTTTCCCTCGCGGCGACGGGATGGATGACGAGGATGACCCTGCTCAAGCCCATGAAGAGTACCAACCCGAGCCGCTCACTTCCCAGCAGAGGTAAGAACTTCGCCGCCGGAACATGGATGCCCTGCATACTCCCATTGCAGGAGAAACTCCTGAGGCTCGTGCCTTGGAAGAGGCGCGTTTAGCCAACCTGGCTGAACGCACTCGACTGGAGAACCTCCAGCGAGCACTCGACGAGCGTGCACGTCAACGAGTGACCAACTCCAACCGACGTCAGCTCTTTCCGCAACCAACTCAGGTATATCGAACCCCAATTCAGAATTTGGCAGCTGCAGCCCGCATAGTGGAGTCAATTCAGCCCTCTCAGTCAGAGGCTGGAAGAGGCTTGATGCAGATTAGAGATTTGCTCCGGGCGGCAGGAGATCAGAATTCAGCTGTGTCACAGTCGCGCAATAGGATTCACAGTCGATCCGTCGCTGCGAATACTGTTCAGTTGGCTCACAGTCCAAGGTCGCCTCCGAGGCGCATGGGACGTGAAGGCCGGCGGGACCACTATGATGATCGATTTGATCATGATGACATGCATCGAGTGCCCACTCCTCCTCCGAGAAGTGGGTCTAATGCCCATCGGCAGCAAGATGACAGACGCCAGCTCAGTGTTGGGCGGAGAGCTCCAGTCGACCCCAGAGAGCCAGGCTTTGACGCTAGATCCATCATCGTGCAAGGTTTGGTCGACCGAAACAGAGCTCATAGAGGTGGTCATGACAGAGATGGGCCCACAAGCAGCCGAGTCCACGTTTCAGGTCCAGAATGTTTTAGCAGAGCGATCAGAGCCGCAGTGATACCCCCCAACTTCAGGTTCGCGACTGGGGTGAGTAAGTTCACCGGAGAGTCTAAGCCTGAAACTTGGCTCGAAGACTACCGAGTGGCTGTTCAGATTGGTGGCGGTAATGATGAGGTGGCCATGAAACATTTGCCACTTATGCTAGAGGGTTCGGCCAGGGCGTGGTTGAATCAGTTAGCTCCTAGCAGCATTTACACCTGGGAAGATCTTTCTCGAGTGTTCGTCAGGACGTTTGAGGGAACTTGCAAGCGACCTGCCGGATTGACTGATCTGCAAGTTTGTGTACAAAAGTCGAGTGAAACACTGAGCGATTACATCCAGAGGTGGATCACTTTGCATCATACTGTAGAGAATGTGTCAGACCATCAAGCGGTTTGCGCCTTCAAGGATGGTGTCAAGAACAGAGAGTTGAGCCTGAAGTTTGGTCGTACTGGAGATATGACCCTGAGTCGGATGATGGAAATAGCCACCAAGTACGCCAACGGTGAAGAAGAGGACCGACTCCGGAGCGGCAAGTACAAGCCGAGTCAGTCGGATAAAGGAAACTCCAGTCGGAAGCAAAAGCGGAAGGCCGAGCCAGGAGCTCCTAGAGAGGCTCTGGCCGTGACTCGGGGCAAATTCAAAGGGAAGCCCAAAGGATCTTGGAACCCCAAGAAGGTAAAAGATAAGGAAGGTAATGATGTAATGGATCTACCGTGTCATATACACACGAAGAAAGACGAAGAGGGTAACTTCATCTACCCAAAGCATACCACTCGCCAGTGCCGGCTCTTCATCCAGCAATTTCAAGGGAAACAACTGAAAGATAAAGAGAAGGAGTCGGACAAGGCTGAGGACAAGGAGGACAGTGACGGCGAGTACCCTCATGTCAACTCCACTCTGATGATTTTTGCTGATGTAGAGAGAAAAAGTCGACTGAAAGTGATCAACCGTGAGGTCAATATGGTCGCCCCGGCGACACCAAACTATCTGAGATGGTCGCAAACTCCCATTACTTTCGACCAGTCTGACCATCCTACTCACATTGCCACCCCTGTGAGGCAAGCGCTGGTGGTTGACCCGGTCGTCGAAGGCACTCGACTGACGAAGGTATTGATGGATGGCGGCAACGGGTTGAATATACTGTATGCGGAGACGCTCAAGGGAATGGGCATTCCGATGTCCAGACTCAGTTCCAGCAACATGAGTTTTCACGGAGTCATCCCAGGAAAGAAGGCCGAGTCACTCGGCCAAATAGCTCTGGATGTGGTGTTCGGCGACTCGAAACATTTCCGCAAAGAGAAGCTGACATTTGAAGTCGTGGATTTCCAGAGCGCCTACCACGCCATTTTGGGAAGACCAGCCTACGCCCGCTTCATGGCTCGACCATGCTATGTGTACCTCAAGTTAAAGATGCCTGGCCCCAAAGGTGTGATTACCATCACTGGCAACCGGAAGAAAGCGGAAGAGTGTTTTCAGAAAGGCTCAAAGATTGCGGATGACCAGATAACAGTGGTAGAGCTAGAGGGATACAAGAAGAATGCAGATCCGAGTGATTTACTGCGGGCCAAGAAGCCCGCCACAGAGTCAGCATTTTAGTCGTCCAGTGAGACGAAGCCAGTTCATATCCACCCGACTGACCCCAATGCAGCTCCGATCCATATTTCCACAACACTCGACTCTAAATAGGAAGAAGCGCTCATCCAGTTCCTCTGTGAGAACTGGGACATCTTCGCATGGAAGCCAGCTGACATGCCGGGTGTTCCCAGGGGACTGGTTGAGCATCGCCTTAGAGTCGATTCAAAAGCAAAACCTGTTAAGGAACATCTTCGACGGTCCGCCGTTCAGAAGAAAAAAGCCATTGGCGAGGAGGTGGCTCGACTCCTTGCAGCAGAGTTCATCCGAGAGATATACCACTCCGAGTGGCTCGCCAATGTCGTCATGGTTCCCAAAAAGGACAATTCCCTTTGTATGTGCATTGATTTCAAACATATCAATCGGGCCTGCCCGAAAGATCATTTTCCTCTCCCTCGCATCGAACAAATTGTCGACTCGACCGCAGGGTGCGAGAGATTGTCTTTTCTAGACGCTTATTCTGGGTATCATCAGATCCGTTTGTATGGGCCCGACGAAATCAAAACAGCTTTCATCACTCCATTAGGGTGCTTCTGCTATATCACCATGTCATTCGGCCTCAAGAATGCCGGAGCCACGTTCATGAGAATGATTCAAAAGTGTTTACTCACTCAAATCAGTCGGAATGTGGAAGCATACATGGATGATATCGTGGTCAAGTCGCGAAAGGGTTCCGACCTGTTGACCGACTTAGCTGAAACATTTGCCAATCTCAGGAGGTATGATATCAAGCTCAATCCATCAAAGTGCACATTCGGAGTACCTAGCGGAAAGTTACTCGGTTTTCTCGTTTCCGAACGAGGAATCGATGCTAACCCAGAAAAAGTTGGTACCATACTCCGAATGAAGCACCCTGTGCGTGTGCACGACGTCCAGAAGCTTACTAGATGCTTGGCCGCGTTAAGTCGATTCATCTCTCGCCTCGGTGAAAAGGCGTTGCCTCTTTACCGACTGATGAAGAAGGCAGACAAGTTCGAGTGGACTCCAGAAGCTGATGCAGCGTTTGCCGAGCTAAAAGCTCTGCTCTCCACCTAGTCGGTGCTTGCTGCTCCAATCAGCAAAGAGCCTCTGTTGCTTTATATTGCAGCCATAGGACAAGTCGTCAGTACAGTACTTACGGTCGAGCGAGAAGAAGAAGGGAAAGCCTTCAAAGTTCAGCGCCCAGTGTATTATCTCTCTGAAGTTTTGACCCCATCAAAGCAAAGATATCCTCATTATCAGAAGCTCGTATATGGGATCTACATGACCATGAAGAAGGTTGCTCATTATTTCTCTGATCATGACATTACAGTCGTCAGTGACGCACCATTGTCATAAATTCTGCACAACAGAGATGCAACTGGTCAAGTGGCTAAATGGGCGATTGAACTCCTTCCCCTTGATATCAAATTCGAGGCAAAGAAAGCCATTAAGTCCCAGGCTATAGCAGATTTCCTTGCCGAGTGGATTGAGCAACAACAGCCGACTCAAGTCCTCTCGGAGCATTGGACCATGTTCTTTGATGGCCCTAAGATGTTAAATGGTTCTGGTGCTGGAGTCGTTTTGGTTTCCCCCCGAGGAGACAAGCTCAGATATGTGCTCCAGATCCACTTTGATTCCTCCAACAATGAAGCAAAATATGAAGCACTCTTGTATGGATTACGCATGGCCATTTCACTCGGCGTCCGTCGCCTTATGGTCTATGGCGATTCAGATTTGGTGGTCAATCAAGTGATGAAGGAGTGGGACGTTAGAAGCCCAGCCATGACTGGATACTGCAATGCGGTGAGGAAGCTCGAAAAGAAGTTCGAAGGGTTAGAGCTCCACCACATACCCCGACTGAAAAATCAAGCGGCTGACGATCTGGCGAAGATAGGATCCAAGAGAGAAGCTATCCCCAGTGATGTGTTTTTGGAACACATCCACACTCCGTCAGTCGTAGAAGATCCTTTTACCGATGAAGCCCTGCAACCTAAGAGTGTCATGGACCCGACTGAGGTTGAAGTCCCAGCGGTGGTCGACCTGATCATGGAAGTTCTAGTGATCACTCCAGATTGGACAGTACCATATATCACGTATATCTTGAGGAAAGAGCTCCCGGAGGACGAAGAAGAGGCTCGACAGATCGTCCGCCGATCTAAAGCCTTTACCGTGATGAAGGGACAGTTGTACAGAGAAAGCGCGACTAGAGTTGGTCAGAAATGCATAACGCCAGAGGAAGGTCAAATAATCCTTGATGACATTCACTCAGGAACCTGTGGCCATCATGCGTCCTCTCGGACCATCGTGGCCAAAGCATACCGAGCCGGATTTTATTGGCCAAGAGCGAATGAAATGGCGAAGGAGATAGTCGACAAGTGCGAGGGATGCCAATTTTACTCCAATATGTCACACAAGCCCGCGTCAGCTTTGAAGACTATACCACTCGTCTGGCCCTTTGCAGTGTGGGGTTTGGATATGGTCGGTCCTTTGAGAACAGGCAGAAGCGGTTTTACCCATGTGCTGGTAGCAGTCGACAAGTTCACTAAGTGGATCGAAGCTAAACCCATCAAGAACCTCGATGCCGGTACTGCTGTCAGCTTCATCAGAGAATTGATATTCAGATACGGGGTCCCGCACAGCATCATCACTGACAATGGGTCAAACTTCGATTCCGAAGAGTTCAGAGCTTTCTACACATCTCAAGGCACGCGAGTCGACTATGCTTCAGTCGCTCACCCACAGTCGAATGGACAAGCAGAACGAGCCAATGGTTTGATCCTCAAAGGGTTGAAACCCCGTTTGATGCGTGATCTTAAGCATGCGGCTGGTGCATGGGTCGAAGAACTTCCCTCAGTACTTTGGGGGTTAAGGACCACGCCCAACCGGTCGACTGGGAGAACTCCATTCTTCTTGGTCTACGGGGCTGAAGCAGTCTTGCCGAGTGACCTCCATGATGCTCCCCGAGTCGAGCTCTACATTGAAGCAGAAGCAGAACAAGCGCGGCAGGATGCAGTCGACCTTTTAGAGGAAGAGAGGGAGATGGCTCTAATCAGATCGACCATTTACCAACAGGACTTGCGTCGCTTCCACGCCAAAAACGTAAAGAGTCGAGCCTTCCAGGAAGGAGATTTAGTTCTCCGAGTGGATCAGCAGAAACCACACAAGCTTGCTCCTTCTTGGGAAGGTCCCTTCATAGTCACCAAGGTTCTCCACAATGGAGCATACCGTCTTTACAATGTCGAGCATCAGATCGACGAGCCCCGAGCTTGGAACGCGGAACTTCTCCGCCCCTTTTACACCTAAGTATTCACTCGGACGAGTTGTGATAAAAGTACTTCTGTAGTTTGTTTATTAAAGACGAAAGCTTTACAATCTTCCCTGTAATCGTTATTTCTTTTGTCCTCTCAAAACAATCCCCCAGTGGGTGGCTTGGCTGCGAATCCGATTCGCCCAAGCCTGTAAAAAAAATCCTAACCGAGTGGTGAGTCAGTCTCCCACACGAAGGCTTAGCTGTGAAATCCGTTTCGCCTAAGATAAATAAAATCCTACCGAGTGGTAAGCCAGTCTTCCACTCGGGGGCTTAGCTGCAGTCTAGTACTCGCCTAAGTTTGAAAAAAATCCTACCGAGTGGAGAGCAGACCTCCCACTCGGGGGCTTAGCTGCAGCCCAGTGCTCGCCTAAGTGTCTGAAATCCTACCGAGTGGAGAGCAGACCTCCCACTCGGGGGGCTTAGCTGCAGCCCAGTGCTCGCCTAAGTATCTGAAATCCTACCGAGTGGAGAGCAGACCTCCCACTCGGGGGCTTAGCTGCAGCCCAGTGCTCGCCTAAGTATCTGAAATCCTACCAAGTGGAGAGCAGACCTCCCACTCGGGGGCTTAGCTGCAGCCTAGTGCTCGCCTAAGTGTCTGAAATCCTACCGAGTGGAGAGCAGACCTCCCACTCGGGAGCTTAGCTGCAGCCCAGTGCTCGCCCAAGTGTCTGAAATCCTACCGAGTGGAGAGCAGACCTCCCACT
Source organism: Triticum dicoccoides (assembly GCF_002162155.2). Taxonomy (NCBI): domain Eukaryota; kingdom Viridiplantae; phylum Streptophyta; class Magnoliopsida; order Poales; family Poaceae; genus Triticum; species Triticum dicoccoides. Next base: position 441,051,336 of record NC_041389.1, on the reverse strand, counting down.
CGGGGGCTTAGCTGCAGCCCAGTGCTC
>NC_041389.1:440945151-441050850 GCF_002162155.2 Triticum dicoccoides | reverse complement strand
TCGGAGGCTTAGCTGCAGCCCAGTGCTCGCCTAAGTATCTGAAATCCTACTGAGTGGAGAGCAGACCTCCCACTCGGAGGCTTAGCTGCAGCCCAGTGCTCGCCTAAGTATCTGAAATCCTACCGAGTGGAGAGCAGACCTCCCACTCAGGGGCTTAGCTGCAGCCCAGTGCTCGCCTAAGTATCTAAAAATCCTATCGAGTGGAGGGCAAACCTCTCACTCGGGGGCTTAGCTGCAGCCCAGTGCTCGCCTAAGTGAATCAGGAGGCAAGTCGATGGCAATAAGCGCTTTGCTTTAACCTGCGAAAGACGCCTCAAACCAAATGCAAACATATTCAGCGACGAACCCAAGTTCGGATAACACCTAACGGAACTGAAAGTGCTCAGGCGCTAGGCCTGTTAAGGTTTGTCGGTTACAAAACTCACTCGGCATACCGAGGCAATTTAAAGTATCAAGCTCAGAAGTATTTTACCCCTCCCGTGGAGGGCTGGAAGGTGCCACAAACTCGTCCAGATCAATTCCATCCGCAATCCGAGTGGCAGCGGCAATGAAGGTCTCCATGAAAGATTTGAAATTGTGCTTCTTGGTGTTGGCCACCCTAAGAGCCACCAGCTTGTCCTCTCGTGCATCCTTGTAGTGAACGCGGACCAGAGACAGAGCAACATCCGCGCCGCACCTGGCCGAAGACTTCTTCCACTCCTGCACTCGACTTGGGACCTCGTTCAGTCGAGTCATCAGAGACTCGAGGTCGTTCTGGAGTGTCTCTCTTGGCCAGAGTGTTGTGTTGATGCGGGAAGTTGCGACCTTCAGCCTTGCGAGATAATCGATGACGGCAGCAACACGAGATTCAAGTCGGAGCACGTTCATGGCGACTTCATCTTTCACAGGGGAGTTGATGGGGGCCAGGTTTACTTCCAGTCGACCAGTCTGCTCTTCAAAGTTCTGACAAAATTCTGCAAGCACAACCACCGAGCCAAGACAAACAGTCGGAGGTCACAATTAAAATATTTGTTTGATACAAAGGATTACCTTCAAGCATGAGGAACAACTTCTTGGCGAGTCCACCCAGATAAGCCTCTAGATCATTCTTCTTTCTCTTCAACTCACTGGCCTTGTCATTCAGGGTGGTCTTGTCGCTTTTCAGTCGACTGACCTCCTGGTTGGCAGCATCAAGAGCAGCTTTCAGATTGGTGTTTTCTTCTTCAAGCTTAGTCACTGAAGCCAGCTTCTCATCCGCTAGCCTGGTCTTCTCTAAAGCAGTTTTTTGCATCTCAGCCAAGTCAAGCTCTTGTTTCTTCAGGGCATCCCTCACTTTGCCTGCAAAGTTACAGTGAGATTAGATTCGGAAACAAGTGAGAGGCAAAGGCAGTCGTCAAAGGCCTCACCAAGCATACCTTTAGCTTCCTCCTTCGCCTTCGTCAAGTTCTCTTGGGCCAGTTTCAGATCGAGCTCGAGCTGAATGTGTTTGTTCTCCAACTCAGTATAACGAGCCGCAAGGTCACAGGATTTCTATGAAGAACCAATCGACAGATGTCAAAGACAATTCACTTCCGAGCGAGTAAGAAAAAATCATAGCGTTTCTAAGACTACGGCCGAATACAAACATTCAACCATAGTCTCGGGGACTACACCCAGTGGGTGCACTCAGCGTGCCCCCACTAGTTTCATCAGTTAGAGTCGACCAGTCGACCGACAACAAAAAAAAAACCGGAGGTGTTCTTCAAACTATAATCGACTGCAAGCAGTCGACCACAGTCTCAGGGACTACACCCAGTGGGTGCACTCAGCGTGCCCCCACCGGTCTATGAATCTATTCGACCTAGTCGAGTAAGGAAAAAACTTAAGACATAAAGACTATAGTCGACTGCCAGTAGTCGACCATAGCCTTGGGGACTACACCCAGTGGGTGCACTTAGCGTGCCCCCACCGGTCTATGAATCTATTCGACCTAGTCGAGTAAGGAAAAATCTTAAGACATAAAGACTATAGTCGACTGCCAGCAGTCGACCATAGCCTTGGGGACTACACCCAGTGGGTGCACTCAGCGCGCCCCCACTAGTCCAGAATTTCAATTGACACACCCAGCGGGTGCAGGACAAACTCTAAGAATTGCAGAAAGAAGAGTTTACAGATATCATATCCTAACAGAACAGGCAGTGACCGACTGACCTGAACATTACTCTGAAGAGCTGAACTGGCGTCATAGGCTGCCTGGCTAGCTTCTCGTATCGCCTTCACTTGCTCCATCATGACCCCCGCTTGGCGTATCGCTTCTCTAGCAGCACTGGCTTGGTCTTCTGGAACGGGGTAGGTGGAGAAAAGCGAGGGTTGAGCAGCACTCGATGACGAAGGGTGAGCACTCGTCAACGGCACAACGAAGGTTACGGTGGGTCGAGTGACATTGTCTCCCTCCACGACCAACGTCTCGGGTGCCGGCACATCCTGAGTCGCCTTGCTAGCAGACGTTTTCTTGCTTCTCCTCAGTCGTGGTGGTTCTTCGTCGTCGTCGTCAGGAAGGTCAATAACAATGTTAGATGAAACTGCAGAAAGAATCAAAATTAGAGACAATAAGTCAGTCGACTGAAAACGGCAGCACAAGAGTCATACCAGGTTTCGAGGTTGCAGCATCCTCCATCTCATGGTCTTCGGCCCTCACCGAAGTGTCGGAAGTAGCAGCGCTGCAGTTCCAAAAGTCAGTCGATTGGCCCATGAGTCGACCAAGAACAAGTTCATGAAACAGGGAAAGCTCAAAACTACCATTACCCTGAGATAGTGGGGATCACCATCTTCATCTTCGGCAAGACCTTTGCAGGCTTCGACGGCGCCACTCGAGATTGCTTCGGAGCCTTCTCAGTCGGTGCCGGAGAAGTAGTCCGAGGGCGCTTGGTCGACTAGGAAGCGGTTGCGACCCCCTTACCCCGCTCAGTCGCAGGATCATGGGCAAGCTTCGAGCGTCTTTCTGAGCGGGGAGGTGCAACTTCCTCCTCCTCCTCCTCTTCTTCCTCCTCACCAGATTCATCACCCTCGTCGTCGTCGTCAGCATCCAAATCCCACTCCTCCGGGCTTTCGCCCCCGCTTCCTTCCTCCTCCTCAGTCGGCGTCTGCGCCCCATTGGGCATCGAGTACAATTCGGTGGTGGCCTGTCAGACAACAAAACAAAGATCAATCGACCGATTCGCGGCAAAGCAGAATGGATAAAGCAAGATCACAATCGGGAATAAGTGGCCATACCGCGTCCGGCGTATAAGTACAGTCGAGTGGCGGGATCCTCCTAGCCCCTCGAGGGTTGTCCTTGTTCCCTGTGATGGCGGCCACCCACCTCTCCAGTGTGGCGTCGTCGACTGCTTCTGGATGGACCCGAGTGGTGTCTTCGGTACTGCACTACAGCCACATCGAGTGGCCTCGATACTGGAGCGGTTGGATGTGCCGCCTAAGGAAGACTTCCAGAAGATCCATGCCCGTCACTCCGTCTCGAACGAGTTGGACCACGTGCTCCATCAACATTTTTACCTCGACTTTCTCCTCAGGAAGCACCTTCAGAGAAGACGGTTTGTCCACTCGGTCCATGGAGAACGGAGGGAGACCAGTCGACTGCCCCGGCGTCGACTCGTCTTGGCAGTAGAACCAAGTCGACTGCCACCCTCTGACCGACTCAGGAAGGGTCATGGCCGGGAAAGTGCTCTTATTCCTCAACTGAATCCCAAGACCCCCGCACATCTGAATAACCTTGGTCCTCTCATCATCCGGACTCGCCTTTTTTACTATCTGTGAGCGACAGGTGAATATGTGCTTGAAGAGACCCTAGTGCGGTCGACAACCCAGGAAGTTCTCACACATGGACACAAAGGTAGCAAGATAGGCGATGTAATTGGGATTGAAATGGTGGAGTTGCGCCCCAAAGAAATTCAGAAACCCACGGAAGAACACACTCGGCGGTAGAGAAGAACCATGATCTACGTGAGTGGCTAAGAGAATGCACTCACCCTCCTGCGGCTGCGGTTGACACTCGGACCCCGGGAGCCTCGCTGACCCGTGGGGGATCAGTCCCTCATTAGCCAGGTCATTGAGATCTTTCTCTGTGATGGTAGAGCGGATCCAATCCCCTTGGACCCAACCCTTCGGCAGGCGGGACCTCGACGAAGATCCGCCCCGACTGGACGGTCTCCCCTTCGCTTGCCCCATCTCCGTCGCCTTCTTCACGCGCTCTAGGGTCGCCGTCTTCTCCTTCACCATTGTCGCCGGCGAAGCGCGCAAGAGGTGGATAGTTGGAGCCGGGAGCAGGCGCAGTGGGCAGAAGCAGAGAGGGAAGAGAGAAGAATGGGAAGGCACTGTTCAAAAAACCCTCCCCCGGCGCTTTATATAAGGACATTTCCGAGTGGCTGACGAGTGGGTCCGAGCGATCCTGTCACATCCCGAAACAGTCATGCACGCATGATACGTGGCGAAAAAGGCGACGCGGAAATCGAGGCGTCCATGCCTTATCCTGTCCGATTGCCGCGGACCGCCCCGCTTCGCGCGCTTCCAAATTTCGGATCCCGCAAAATCCGCTAGCAGCAGATCAATCTGTCAGACAATATCTTTCCCGCGATCCGTCGCTCGGGAGTTCTCCAAAGTTCAAAAGTTCACTCGACAGAAGATAAGAATGGATCAAGGCGACTGAAGTAAAAGTTGACGCCAACACCGAAAGAAAAATCGCCAGTCCAAGATACGACACAATCAAAGCGCAAGAAATGAGTCGGAGAAAATCATCAACTCCTTCCTTACTCGAACCTCGATCCATTCGAGGGCTAATGATGAGGATATGTACCTAGGGTAGGGTCATAGACCTATCTAGGATACCATGCCCAAGGACATCCTTAGACGAAGCTACCTTCCAGTCGACCAAGAGAGACTCCACTCGACCGGCTAGAAGACACTCGACAAACCTGAAGACACTCGACCATCAAGACCCACTCGACCATCAAGAGTTCAGGATCTACTCTGCATCCAAACGGTCTGTAATTAAGTAGTCTTAATGGTCATGATGACACTTTAAGTAGGGCGTTACCAGTAACTCCCTGCCTTAATGTACTTTAATCCTCTGCTACGTGGGATGGCTGGGGTCCTGGCGTCCTCTATATAAGCCACCCCCCTCCACTGGTAGAAGGGTTCGCACCCCTGTAACTCATATACACAGAAATCAGTTGACCGCCTCCGGGCTCCGAGACGTAGGGCTGTTACTTCCTCCGAGAAGGTCCTGAACTCGCTAAACACTCGTGTGTACAACTACTCCATAGCTAGGATCTTGCCTCTCCATACCTACCCCCATTGTACTGTCAGACTTAGAACCACGACACTAGTTGCATAAGGTGGCTAGCGGGTGTCTGTCTCTCCCACTTTAGTTGGAGCGGATTCGATGAAAAGGGTCCTTACGAAGGGTAAATAGAAGTTGACAAATCACGTTGTGGCTTATTCGTAGGTAAGAAAACGTTGTTGCTAGAACCCTATTGCAGCCACGTAAAAGATGCAACAACAATTAGAGGACATCTAACTTGTTTTTGCAGCAATTGCTTTGTGATGTGATATGGCCAAAAGTTGTGATGAATGATGAATGATATATTGTCATGTATGAGATCATGTTCTTGTAATAGGAATCACGACTTGCATGTCGATGAGTATGACAACCGGCAGGAGCCATAGGAGTTGTCTTAATTATTGTATGACCTGCGTGTCAATGATTTAACGCCATGTAATTACTTTATTTTATTGCTAAACCGTTAGCCATAGTAGTAGAAGTAATAGTTGGCGAGCAACTTCATGGAGACACGATGATGGAGATCATGATGATGGAGATCATGGTTTCATGCCGGTGACGAAGATGATCATGGAGCCCCGAAGATGGAGATCAAAGGAGTTATATGATATTGGCCATATCATGTCACTACTATATAATTGCATGTGATGTTTATTATGTTTATGCATCTTGTTTACTTAGAACGACGGTAGTAAATAAGATGATCCCTTATAATAATTTCAAGAAAGTGTTCTCCCTAACTGTGCGCCGTTGCTAAAGTTTGTCGTTTCGAAGCACCACGTGATGATCGGGTGTGATAGATTCCTACGTTCACATACAACGGGTGTAAGACAGTTTTACACATGCAAAACACTTAGGTTAACTTGACGAGCCTAGCATGTACAGACATGGCCTGAGAACACAGAGACTGAAAGGTCGAACATGAGTCGTTTGGAAGATACGATCAACATGGAGATGTTCACCGATGATGACTAGTCCGTCTCACGTGATGATCGGACACGGCCTAGTCGACTCGGATCATGTAACACTTAGATGACTAGAGGGATGTCAAATCTGAGTGGGAGTTCATTAAATAATTTGATTAGATGAACTTAATTATCATGAACTTAGTCTAAAATCTTTGCAAAATATGTCTTGTAGATCAAATGGCCAACGCTCATGTCAACATGAACTTCAACGCGTTCCTAGAGAAAACCAAGCTGAAAGATGATGGCAGCAACTATACAGACTGGGTCCGGAACCTGAGGATCATCCTCATAGCTACCAAGAAAGCATATGTCCTAGAAGGACCGCTAGGTGAAGCACCCATCCCAGAGAACCAAGACGTTATGAACGCTTGGCAGTCACGTGCTGATGATTACTCCCTCGTTCAATGCGGCATGCTTTACAGCTTAGAACCGGGGCTCCAAAAGCGTTTTGAGCAACACGGAGCATATGAGATGTTCGAGGAGCTGAAAATGGTTTTCCAAGCTCATGCCCGGGTCGAGAGATATGAAGTCTCCGACAAGTTCTATAGTTGTAAGATGGAGGAAAATAGTTCTGTGAGTGAGCACATACTCAAAATGTCTGGGTTGCACAACCGCCTGTCCCAGCTGGACATTAACCTCCCGGACAAGGCGGTCATTGACAGAATCCTTTGGTCGCCCCCACCGAGCTACAAGAGCTTTGTGATGAACTACAATATGCAGGGGATGGTGAAAACTATTCCTTAAGTATTTTCAATGCTGAAGTCGGCAGAGGTAGAAATCAAGAAAGAACATCAAGTGTTGATGGTCAATAAAACCACCAAGTTCAAGAAGGGCAAGGGTAAGAAGAACTTCAAGAAGGACCGCAAAGATGTTGCCGCACCCGGTAAGCCAGTTGCCGGGAAGAAGTCAAGGAATGGACCCAAGCCTGAGACTGAGTGCTTTTATTGCAAAGGAAAGGGTCACTGGAAGCGGAACTGCCCCAAATACACGTAATTGATGTGTACCTTACCAGTACTCGTAGTAACTCCTGGGTATTTGATACCGGTGCCGTTGCTCATATTTGTAACTCACAGCAGGAGCTGCGGAATAAGCGGAGACTGGCGAAGGACGAGGTGACGATGCGCGTCGGGAATGGTCCCAAGGTCGATGTGATCGTCATCGGCACGCTACCTCTACATTTACCCACGGGATTAGTTTTAAACCTCAATAATTGTTATTTAGTGCCAAGTTTGAGCATGAACATTGTATCTGGTTCTCGTTTAATGCGAGATGGCTACTCATTTAAATCTGAGAATAATGGTTGTTCTATTTATATGAGAGATATGTTTTATGGTCATGCCCCGATGGTCAATGGTTTATTCTTAATGAATCTCGAACGTAATGTTACACATATTCATAGTGTGAATACCAAAAGATGTAAAGTCGATAACGATAGTCCCACATACTTGTGGCACTGCCGCCTTGGTCACATTGGTGTCAAGCGCATGAAGAAGCTCCATGCTGATGGACTTTTAAAGTCTCTCGATTATGAATCATTTGACACATGCGAACCATGCCTCATGGGCAAAATGACCAAGACCCCGTTCTCCGGAACAATGGAGCGAGCAACCAACTTATTGGAAATCATACATACTGATGTGTGTGGTCCAATGAGCGTTGAGGCTCGCGGAGGATATCGTTATGTTCTCACTCTCACTGATGACTTAAGTAGATATGGGTATGTCTACTTGATGAAACACAAGTCTGAGACCTTTGAAAAGTTCAAGGAGTTTCAGAATGAGGTAGAGAATCAACGTGACCGAAAGATAAAATTCTTACGATCAGATCGTGGAGGAGAATATTTAAGTCATGAATTTGGTACACACTTAAGGAAATGTGGAATCGTTCCACAACTCACGCCGCCTGGAACACCTCAGCGTAATGGTGTGTTCGAATGTCGTAATCGCACTCTATTGGATATGGTGCGATCTATGATGTCTCTTACCGATTTACCGCTATCATTTTGGGGATACGCTCTAGAGACAACTACATTCACTTTAAATAGGGCTCCGTCTAAATCTGTTGAGACGACACCGTATGAATTATGGTTTGGGAAGAAACCTAAGCTGTCGTTTCTAAAAGTTTGGGGATGCGATGCTTATGTCAAGAAACTTCAACCTGAAAAGCTCGAACCCAAGTCGGAAAAATGCGTCTTCATAGGATACCCCAAGGAAACCATTGGGTATACCTTCTACCTTAGTCCGAAGGCAAGATCTTTGTTGCCAAGAATGGATCCTTTATGGAAAAAGAGTTTCTCTCGAAAGGAGTAAGTGGGAGGAAAGTAGAACTCGATGAAGTACTACCTCTTGAACCGGAAAGTAGTGCAGCTCAGGAAAACGTTCCTGTGGTGCCTACACCAACTGGAGAGGAAATTAATGGTGATGATCAAGGTACTTCGGATCAAGTTGCTACTGAACTTCGTAGGTCCACAAGGACACGTTCCACACCAGAGTGGTATGGCAACCCTGTCCTGGAAATCATGTTGTTAGACAACGGTGAACCTTCGAACTATGAAGAAGCGATGGCGGGCCCAGATTCCAACAAATGGCTTGAAGCCATGCAATCCGAGATAGAATCCATGTATGAAAACAAAGTATGGACTTTGACAGACTTGGCCGATGATCGGCGAACGATAGAAAACAAATGGATCTTTAAGAAGAAGACGGGCGCGGATGGTAATGTTACCATCTATAAAGCTCGACTTGTCGCTAAGGGTTATTGGCAAGTTCAAGGGGTTGACTACGATGAGACTTTCTCTCCCGTAGCAAAGCTGAAGTCCGTCCGAATCATGTTAGCAATTGCCGCATACTATGATTATGAGATATGGCAGATGGACGTCAAAACGGCATTCCTTAACGGCCATCTTAAGGAAGAACTGTATATGATGCAGCCGGAGGGTTTTGTCGATCCTAAGAATGCTAACAAGGTATGCAAGCTCCAGTTATCCATTTATGGGCTGGTGCAAGCATCTCGGAGTTGGAACATTCGCTTTGATGAGATGATCAAAGCGTTTGGGTTTATGCAGACTTATGGAGAAGCCTGCATTTACAAGAAAGTGAGTGGGAGCTCTGTAACATTTCTCATATTATATGTAGATGACATACTTTTGATGGGAAATGATATAGAACTTTTAGACAACATTAAGGCCTACTTGAATAAGTGTTTTTCAATGAAGGACCTTGGAGAAGCTGCTTACATATTGGCATCAAGATCTATAGGGATAGATCGAGACGCCTCATAGGTCTTTCACAAAGCACATACCTTGATAAGATATTGAAGAAGTTCAAAATGGATCAGTCCAAGAAAGGGTTCTTGCCTGTATTGCAAGGTGTGAGATTGAGCTCGGCTCAATGGCCAACCACGGCAAAAGATAAAGAAGAGATGAGTGTCATCCCCTATGCCTCAGCCATAGGATCTATTATGTATGCCATGTTGTGTACCAGACCTGATGTAAACCTTGCCGTAAGTTTGGTAGGAAGGTACCAAAGTAATCCCGGCAAGGAACACTAGACAGCGGTCAAGAATATCCTTAAGTACCTGAAAAGGAAAAAGGACATGTTTCTCGTCTATGGAGGTGACGAAGAGCTCGTCGTAAAGGGTTACATCGATGCTAGCTTCGACATAGATCTGGATGACTCTAAGTCACAAACCGGATACATGTATATGTTGAATCGTGGAGCAGTAAGCTGGTGCAGTTGCAAGCAGAGCGTCGTGGCGGGATCTACATGTCAAGCGGAGTACATGGCAGCCTCGGAGGCAGCGTATGAAGCAATATGGATGAAGGAGTTCATCACCGACCTAGGAGTCATACCCAATGCATCGGGGCCAATCACTCTCTTCTGTGACAACACTGGAGCTATTGCCCTTGCCAAGGAGCCCAGGTTTCACAAGAAGACCAGGCACATCAAGCGTCGTTTCAACTCCATCCGTGAAAATGTTCAAGATGGAGACATAGATATTTGCAAAGTACATACGGATCTGAATGTCGCAGATCCATTGACTAAACCTCTTCCGCGAGCAAAACATGATCAACATCAGAACTCTATGGGTGTTCGATTCATCACAATGTAACTAGATTATTGACTCTAGTGCAAGTGGGAGACTGTTGGAAATATGCCCTAGAGGCAATAATAAAAGGATTATTATTATATTTCCTTGTTCATGATAATTGTCTTTTATTCATGCTATAATTGTATTATCCGGAAATCATAATACACGTGTGAATACATAGACCACAATATGTCCCTAGTGAGCCTCTAGTTGACTAGCTCGTTGATCAACAGATAGTCATGGTTTCTTGACTATGGACATTTGATTCATTGATAACGGGATCACATCATTAGGAGAATGATGTGATGGACAAGACCCAATCCTAAGCATAGCACAAGATCGTGTAGTTCGTTTTGCTAGAGCTTTTCCAATGTCAAGTATCTCTTCCTTAGACCATGAGATCGTGTAACTCCCGGATACCGTAGGAGTGCTTTGGGTGTATCAAACGTCACAACGTAACTGGGTGACTATAAAGGTGCACTACAGGTATCTCCGAAAGTGTTTGTTGGATTGACACAGATCAAGACTGGGATTTGTCACTCCGTATGATGGAGAGGTATCTCTGGGCCCACTCGGTAATGCATCATCATAATGAACTCAAAGTGACCAAATGTCTGGTCACGGGATCATGCATTACAGTACGAGTAAAGTGACTTGCCGGTAACGATATTGAATGCGGTATTGGGATACCGATGATCGAATCTCGGGCAAGTAACGTACCGATTAACAAAGGGAATTGTATATGGGGTTGCTTGAATCCTCGACGTCATGGTTCATCCGATGAGATCATCGAGGAGCAGGTGGGAGCCAACATGGGTATCCAGATCCCGCTGTTGGTTATTGGCCGGAGAGCCGTCTCGATCATGTCTACGTGTCTCTCGAACCTGTAGAGTCTACAGACTTAAGGTTCGGTGACACTAGGGTTGTAGAGATATGAGTATGCAGCAAACCGAAAGTTGTTCGGAGTCCCGTATGAGATCCCGGACATCACGAGGAGTTCCGGAATGGTCTGGAGGTAAAGAATTATATATGGGAAGACGAGTTTCGGCCATCTGGAAAGTTTTGGGGGTCACCGGTATTGTACCGGGACCACCGGAAGGGTCCCGGGGGTCCACCAGGTGGGGCCACCCATCCCGGAGGGCCCCATGGGCTGAAGTGGGAGGGGAACCAGCCCCTGGTGGGCTGGTGCGCCCCCCTGGGCCCCCCTCTACGCCTAGGGTTGGGAACCCTAGGGGAGGGGGCGCCTCCACTTGCCTTGGGGGGCACTCCACCCCCCCTGGCCGCTGCCCCCCTTGGGAGATCCCATCTCCAGGGCCGGCGCTTCCCTGGGGTCCCTATATAAAGAGGGGGGTGGGAGGGCAGCCGCACACTGACATCTGGCGCCTCCCTCCCCCCTTGCTACACCTCCTCCTCCCATAGTCGCTTGGCGAAGCCCTGCCGGAACCATGCTGCATCCACCACCACGCCGTCGTGCTGCTGGATCTTCATCAACCTCTCCTTCCCCCCTTGTTGGATCAAGAAGGAGGAGACGTCATGCGTGTGTTGAACGCGGAGGTGCCGTCTGTTCGGCGCTAGGATCTCCGGTGATTTGGATCACGACGAGTACGACTCCTCAACCCCGTTCTCTTGAACGCTTCCGCTCGCGATCTACAAGAGTATGTAGATGCACTCCCCTCTCTCGCTGCTAGATGAACTCATAGATTGATCTTGGTGAACGTAGGAAAATTTTATTTTATGTAACGTTCCCCTACACCGAGGGGTTACCGGAACCCCTCGGGGAAGTTTTTGGGCCTAAGGGAGAGAGAGGGAAGCCCGCAGGGGTGGCCGCGTGCCCCCCTCCTAGGGAGTCCGAATAGGACAAGGAGGAGGGGGCGGTGCCCCCCTTCCCTTTCACTCTCCCTCTCCTTCATATTCCCTCCGGCGGAGAAAGGAAAGGGGGGGGGGAATCCTACTTGGACTAGGAGTCCAAGTAGGACTCCCCCCATGGTGCGCCCCTCCTGGCCGCCGGCCTCTCTCCCCCCTCCTTTATATACGTGGGCAGGGGGCACCCTAAAGGCACATAAAATTGTTCTTTTAGCCATGTGTGGTGCCCCCTCCACAGTTTACTCCTCCGATCATAGCGTCGTAGTGCTTAGGTGAAGCGCTGCGCGGATCACGTCTGAAAGTGCTAGTTATCGACTAGAGGGGGGGGGGTGAATAGGCGATTTTTGTGAGAGTCTTCAAAACACGGTGGCTTTGAAGACAAACAAGCAAACTGAACCTATATAGTAAGCAGCGAATGAAAACTACACTAGGCAAGCATTAGTCAAGCATACAATACAGTGAAAGCACAAAGACTAACTGCGGCTAGGTAGACAGGATCAGAATGACAAATAGTCTGAAGCCAAACAGATACAAGTCTTCACACAATGAAGTCAAATGAATCAGGCAAAAAGGCAATGACTTCATGAAGACAAACTAAAGAGTAATGAGAGTAGGGGATAGAACCAGTTGCTTGGTGAAGACAAGGATTTGGTAGGCCAGTTCCAGTTGCTGTGACAACTGTACGTCTGGTTAGGGAGGCTGAGATTGAACTCAGAAGACCGTGTCTTCACCTTGTTCCCCTTGAGCTAAGGACACCCAGTCCTCGCCCAATCACTCTGGTAAGTCTTCAAGGTAGACTTCCAAACCTTCACAGACTTCGTTCATCGGCAATCCACAATGACTCTTGGATGCTCAGAACGCGACGCCTAACCGGCTGGAGGATTCACAGTCCTCAAGTGTAAAAAGTCTTCAGATCACGCGGACAGAAAGACTTCAGTGATGCCTAACACTCTTTGGCTCTGGGTGTTTTGGGCTTAGTCCTCGCAAGGATCTCTCTCTCTCTCTCAAATGCTTCGGAGGTGGGTTGCTCTCGAATGACAAAAGCCGTACACTAACTCTGAGCAGCCACCGATTTATGGTGTAGGGGGTAGGATATTTATAGCCAAGTGGCAACCCGACCTGATATGTCCGAAATGACACTGGGTCACTAAGGAACTGACATGTGTCCAATGGTCGGATTTCAAACACACGCGGCAGCTTAGCTTGGGCTACAAGCAAAGCTAACTCATCCAGCTTTGGATAAGGTTTTCTCTCATTGTCTTTGCTCGAAGACATAGGATTTGGTTGAGCATCACATCAGTCACTCTGACTTTGTTCACTTGGACCCCACCTAACAATACGGTGGTTCCTATGACTCAATAAAGAAGAAAGGAAACTACGAAACAACTATGTTTTCGCACTCCATAGTCTTCAAGTGAATATCTTCACACGTCATAATCTTCATCATGGATGTCTTAACGAACCACCATTGTCTTCAATGTCTTCACACAATTTTAGGGGTCATCTTTGGTAGGTAAACCGAATCAATGAGGGACTACTATCTGTGTTATCCTGCAATTCTCACAAACACATTAGTCCCTCAACCACGTTTGTCGCCAATACTCCAAAACCAACTAGGGGTGGGACTAGATGCACTACAGTCTCCCCCTTTTTGGTGATTGCTGACAAACTGGTTGAAGTTTTCAACGGTGATCAAAGTATGTGAAAGTTCAGTTTTGTGAGCATTGTCTTCATAGATCAAAAGAGACTCCCCCATGAAGATGTGCATATAAGTAGTTTGCTTTTGAATGCAAATGCACATGGCAGGTTTTGTTTTGTGGAGGCCATCTTCAATGTATGAAGACAATTCATCATGCATATATGAAAGTAATGAAGATAATGATATGCATAATGAAAAATGGACGTTTGCAGAATGACTTCATGCGGAATTTATCATCGCATCACAACGTAGTGGCAAAAGTAGCAGACAACCATCAAGTTTAAGTGTTACAACTCAAGAGCCAAATAGTTTCAAAACAAGAGTTGCAAGCACTTAGCAAAAATTAAGGCAACCACCCATATGGACCCGCTTGAAGACTACCAACCTCATATGATTCTCCCCCTTTTGTCAGTAAGGACCAAAAAGGTTTGAAGACATAGAGTTTCTACACGTTCCCACGTGGAGATGAAGTTGGAGTAGCAAGGTCGACGTTGGAGTTAGGTGGTGCAGAAGGGCCTGGGGCAGCATCGTGATGCGGTGAAGCTAATGCTGGTGAAGTGGCGTCGTCTTCTTCATCGACGACTCTGGCAACAACAGTTGCAGCTGAAGATGAGTACTCAAAATCTTTAATTGAAGGTGTTTGATGCCAACTTGCAGATTGTGGTGGCCTGGAGTCAAACTTGAACTTTTCGATGAAGCCATCCTCGCGAAGACCATCTTTAGAGCATAGCAAGGTAAGGCTCTTCTAGGACCGCCGATAGGCTTCATGAGCAACAAAGGAATTCTTGGTAGCCAGATTGTGAATGCGGTTGACATCCACTAGAATACTCTGCATTTGGCATTTCAACCATTCAGGATGCTTATCCTGCTTCTGATGCAAAGATACCAGAAGGTCACGGTCATTGAGGAAACATGGACGCTTCCGAGGCCTTTGTGCAATAGTACTGGCAGTGGCTTCAGTATTGGCGCGATGCGGCATACGCAAGTTGCCAGCCAGGGGATAGTCAGGAGTAGCAGAGTTTGGTACGTGAATGCCTTCAATAGGTTGAGTGAAGCTTTGATATTCAGCATTTTGCAGATGGAGTGGCTTCTTTGCTGGATCGGAGTAGATGGCTTCATAAGACATGTCAACATTAGGCATAAAGACGACATGATTGTGCGCTGAAGGTTGATAGTCAATTGTGGAATGAAGCTTGATGAGACGCATGATCCAGTGGGCATAGAACTTCAGGCCAAACCGATCAATTCCAGAAGCAGCCAGCTGACAAATGAAGAAATCCTAAGTGTTGAATCTTATGCCATTGACAATATAGAAGACCGATGTCTTCATGGCGCCTTCGAGTTTAGCTCCAGAAGAGTATCCTTTGACAGGCCATAGAGTACACCTCGGAATGTGATATACTATGCAGGGCAAGTACTCGAGGTCTTCGACAAAGAACTCTTTGGGATATTCAATGTCTTGGGGCAATGGCTTCATCATGCTCAGCATTTGACTCATATTGGGCTCGGGCTTCCGAAATATGCTCTGCACTTCAGCTTGATAGAGCTTACAACTTGGTTCATACAACTCACCAAGAGTGGGCAGGGAAGTAAGCTCAATGACGTCCTGACCTTTGGCTTCATGGTGAACATCTCCTATCATCCACTCAAGGACCCAAGTCTTCGGATCCCTGTTGTAGCCTCTAATGTGCAAAGTGGCATAGAACTGCAGCAGAAGCTCTTCATTCCAGTACGCTTATGAGGAAAAATCTGGTCTTGGTTGTATAGGATATACGAGTAATATCTTCGTTGTTGTCGGCTCCAAAACTTGTCAGAGGAGATCTTGGGCTTCGTGTATGGGTTCTTGGCGCTGTCGAAGAATGTGTTGTGCTCTCTGAAGCTGAGCACACTAAACGAGTCGTGCGTTGTTGCATCACTAGGAAGCTTGGGCAATCTTGGCTTTGACTTCAAAGTTTGAGGCCTCCGCTCCACGTGATAATCATATTGTGGCCCGAGAGTAGTGGGTGGAACAATTATAGGCCACCTGACAGTTACCAACTCACCGTGATAGAATGCGCATTCCATGGTATGAGGCCTTGGTGGAGGAACGACATCATTAGAAGTGATTGGCTATTCAATGTTGTCAGGAGCTGCATTGGCTTCGGGCTGCACATTGTTTTCAACCATGACAGTGTCATTGGCTTCAGTATTGTTATTGGTGGCAGCCACATTGGCTTCAACCTCCATCTCTTCAACAACTGGAGGGTCTGGCACAAGCACATTCTTGTCTTGTATGACTGGATCACCGGTAGGGGGAGTGGCTTCTCTTTCTTCTTCTCTTTCTTCATCAGCTGATGCAGCCGGAATGTCTTCAACAGCTTTTGCTTCGGACTCTTGAGCAGTCGCAGAGGGGATGGCATCAGGAAACACTTGATGTGCTACTGAGCCAGTTTGGTGCACATCCTCCTCTGGTATGCTGGACATTGATGCTTGAGACCTGGGACCTCTGCGAAGCCTCCTGAAGGAAGGCGACTCCTGTGGTGAGGGGATAGTGTAATCAAAGTCTCCAGGGCTTTTTTGTTGAGTCTCAAGCACCGGAGTGGTGACTTGAGCTGGAGGAGTGCGCAGAATAGCTTCATCATCCAGTGGCATATCCTGAGTGATTGGCGTCATAGGACGGGGAGTCAGAGGACGACCAATACTAATAAATTCACTACTCGTTGGAGCAGGCGACGATACCATGGGTTTTGGTTCAAGCTGAGGAAGGACTTCATCATCATTCACATTGTCTTCACGACCAATGTCTTCAGCAGCGTTGGGGTCAGCAGCTGGAACCACTGTGGAAGCAGGCTGATGGACTACGAGGCAGCGCTTGCGATTGGCAGAGGTAGGTAAGGCAACAGAAATGGGTTCAACAATGAGGGGCTCTGGGGCAGCAACATGCTCTTTTCTTGAAGACTTAGAGCCCTTTGTCTTCAACTTCTTGGAGGGAGCATCATCAGATGTATCCTTGAGCTTCCTCTTCCTGGCTTCGGCTTCAGCTTGCTGAGTCTTCTTAAGTTCTGAAGCTGCAGAGGGGACCTTTGGCTTCGAGCCAGTCATGCTGGCAGGGAAGACAATGCTTGGTTGTCCCTGCCTTGGAGCATCGAGATTAGCTTCTGGAGGATTCTTGCTTTTCTTGGCATCCATGCATCCTAGGATCGATGCCAGGACGCCCAAGCGCCTTTCTCTTTTCAGCTTCATTGTGTGCTTGCACACATTTCTGCTCATAATACTTCATGCGCTCTCTTGAGCCTTTGGCTTCTTCACGCTTCTTATTGAATTCAACCTTGAGGTTGTTCATCATCTTCTTGAAGATTTGTACATCAGCCACGCTGAGCTTGTGCATGTGCTTCTTGAAGTGTGCCTTCTCATGATCAATCTTGTTCTTGGGATCAACGATTTTCTGAGCCAAGGCAAGTTCATTTGCAATGGCTCCATGAAAGGCAACACTGATGTCCACCGGCAGCTACAAATCATCAAGATTGATGCGTTGGTCCTCAAACCATTCATCAATGAAGTTGTTCAAAATGTCAGCATCAAATAGAGGCAGATCCTGGAAGATCTCAGCCTCCTGTTTGCTCTTGATCAGCTGTTCCAGAGCATCATATGTTAGATCTTCATCACTTGATAGATCAATAGTGTTTTCCTCATTGCGCAGGACGACAGCTGGAGTGAGAGCTTGTCCAGAAACCTTCCTGGGCTTTGGCTTCTTGGTCCTCTTGGACACGCGAGACAGATCTTCTGATTGCACACTGGCTTCAGGAGTTGCAGTTTTCAATGGCTTATTCGTCGAAGCTTTTGGAGCAGCAGCAGCAGCAGAGGGCTTTGAAGCTTTAGACTTTTTCTTCTGCTTCGATGGTGAAGGAGCGTCATCAGAGTCTGCATCTTCAGCAGATTGCTCCACTGTGGCCCTCTGGGCGGCAATCTGAGACAGAAACCCATCAAAGTTGGTGAAGCGGCCAATTCTGTTTTCATTGGCTTCACGGGTACCATCTGACCTTGGTGCAGACGGACCAGGGTTGAAGTTGAGTCCAAACCCCTTCTTGTTCTGCTTGGCGGAATATTTGGCAAACTAGAAGTTGCGCTTGAAGAGATCATCATCACGACACCATAGAAGAGATGATGGGTCGGCATTTTCTGGGTGAGGTCCTCTGAAAGTGCATTATATCGACTATAGGGGGGGTGAATAGGCGATTTTTATGGATTCTTCACTGAGGAATTTGCTGGTGAGGAAATTCCTAAATGAAGAACTACTTGCAGCGGAATAAGTACTCAGAAAGGAACATAACAGAACACAAGCATAGTCATCATGATGAAATGAAGACAAGCACAGAGTACAGAAAGCGTAAACACAGGATAACACAAGGAAAGAAGACGGACAGACTGAAGAAATAGAACTGAGGAAATTGAGAAAGTCTTTAGTCAATGTCTTCAAACAGATATGAACAAGCACACAACAACATACATGAGGAAATGAAAGAGTTGAGGAGATAGAACCAGTTAGCTCGGTGAAGACAATGATTTGGTAGACCAGTTCCAACTGCTGTCTTAGTTGTACATCTGGTTGGAGCGGCTGAGTATTTAAACTCAAGGACACCCAGTCCCGGACACACAGTCCTCATCGTATTCTCCTTGAGCTCAGTTCACACAGACCTCGCCCAATCACTCGTGGTAAGTCTTCAGGTGACTTCCAAACCTTCACAAACTCGGTCACTCGGCGATCCACAATTCCTCTTGGATGCTCTAGACCTTGACGCCTAACCGTCTGGAAGAAGCACAGTCTTCAAAGGAAACAAGCGTCGGATCCACGCAGGATTAATCTCTTCAGTGATGCTCAATCACTTTGGGTTTTTGTAGGTTTGGGTTTGGGATTTCCTCACTTGATGATTTTCGCTCAAAGTCCTCGGAGGATGGGTTGCTCTCAAATGACAAGTGTCAGTTTCTCTCGGAGCAGCCAACCAACTAGTGGTTGTAGGGGGCGGCTATTTATAGCCGGGGAGCAGCCCGACATGATAAGACATAAATGCCCTTGTCTGATATGACCGTTAGGTGGGTAGATATTTTGGGATAGCTGGCGCATAGCACAACAACGGTCGGAATATTTGAGGTTCGAGTTCCTCAGGGCTATCATGTTCCTCACTTTGTAGGCAATCCACACTGGCGAATTCCTAACTCTTCAGTCAGAACAAATTCCTTAGAGACCATAAGAACTTCGTCTCTGTCACTGAAGAATATGACTGAACTGTGCGAGATTTCCAATGGCTTCACTCGAAAGGATTGGTAGGTGTAGGATTTTGATTTGAGCATCACATGGAAATTTTTCCTTAGTATTTCCTCGACCCCCTTTAACAGTACGGTGTTTCCTATGACTCAAGAAAGAGAAAATGAAACTACGAAAACAAAAGTCTTCATGCTTCATGTTCCTCGAATGATTGCCTAGTCCTCAAGGTCACACCAATTTCTTCACTTTCAAAGTCTTCAGAAAGTCTTCAGAAATCCAAAGTCTTCAGTCGAAGAACTTCATTTCTAGGGGTCGACATTCTTTGTAAATATCAAACTCCTCATAGACTTATAGACCTGTGTACACTCACAAATGCATCAGTGCCTTAACCTATAAGTCTTCAATACACCAAAATCACTAAGGGGCACTAGATGCACTTACAATCTCCCCCTTTTTGGTGATTGATGACAATATAGGTTAAGTTTTCAACGGGGATAAACATGTGAAGTGTAAATACTGACGTTGAGGAATTTGATTGCAAGATATAGAAGAACTCCCCCTGAATATGTGCATAGTGAGGAATTTGCTTTTGAAGCAATGCACACTTGAAGAGTATAATCATGGATATCGCCCCCTATATCTTGTAATTCATACACACATTTGACATATAATATGAAGAATTTGAAATGCATGATGAAATATGGTGACTGATGTAATTCAGCATGCGTGCATTAACATTAATGAGGAATAAGCATGCAGAGGAACACATCAAAAGTATCAAGCCACCATAGACTTTAAGATTACAACTCGATCCAGCAAAGTCATCAAAAGAATGAGAGTTGTAACTTAGAAAAAAACGCCCATATATATAGACCCGCTTGAAGACTAAGTCAAATTTCTCCCCCTTTGTCATCGAACGACCAAAAGGGTTGAAACTGAGGACTAATGCCCCTGAAGAATATCATGCTGATGGAGGAGCGCCAACGTTGTCAGGGTCTTGAGTCGTTGTAGGGCCTGCTGTAGTGTTGTCCAAGTTTTCATGCTCGTCCGTGGTGCGTGATGAAGAATATGAGCTGGCCACCAAGGAAGGAACCTTGACTTTCTTGAATCTCTTCGGTGGAGGTGCAGACCAGTCAAAGTCTTCCTTGAAGCCCATTTGCTTCAGATCTTCTTCACCATATAGATGTGACAGAATAGCTCAGGTGCGATCAAACACTTCATGGAGGTAGTAGTGGTTTTTCTTCACTGCATTATGTGTAGAAGTCGTGTTGTGAAGAATAGAGCCAAACTGACGCTTAATCCATTTGTGATTCCGATCGACCGTTTGGTGAAGACCTATAAGCAGTTCATGGTCAGTCATCACGCGAGGAGCAGTAGCTTGAGGACTTGACTGGGTAGCATTGGCAGCAGTATCATGAGTGGCAGAGTCATCATTGGTGGAGTAAGATGCAGCTTTGCGGAACTGACCATCTAATGGATGAGTGCCTTCATCGATAATAGCAGGTGCCTTGCCCTTTCCGTCAGATGAGGAATATGTCCGTTTGAGGACTTCAATCGGGGGCAAGAAGCTGTGGTGTTTCTGAAAATCAGCCTTGTAATTGAGTGAAGACCTTGTTCTTAGGAATCTCATGATCCACGGCGCGTAAGGCTTCACTCAAATGGAGAAAGTGCAACATTCGCAAGAGTCTTCATGAAGAGATCATGGTAATTGATAGGGATACCATGCATGATGTTGAAGAGCATATTCTTCATCATCCCCACAATTTCTTCATCTGATGAATCATGACCTTTGATTGGACTGATAGTCTTCGTCAGATTGCGATAGATGGTTCTGGGCACATAGAGCAATTCCTTCACGAGGAAATTGGTCCTGTGAGCTTGTCCAAGCTTCAGCGGCTTCATGAGCACTTGCATATAGTGGTTAGTGAGTTCAGGTTCATCATACAGACAACAAGCGCCTTCTGGTGGAGGACTGATTGGCAAGGCATGAAGCAACTCAGAGGCTGGTGCCTTGTAATGAGTGTTTTCTGTCATCCAGTCCAACACCCAGGAGTTGATGTCATGTGCTTCACCAGTGATATGCAGCGTCACATAGAATTGAAGAATTAGCTCTTCATTCCAGTCAACGATGTTAGTGCAAAAGTTAAGTAGACCTACATCGTGAAGCATACTGAGGACCGGCGTGAAGCAAGGCATAGATTCCATGTCCACATGAGGAATGTGCTCGTGGTCAAAGACTTTGTCCTTGTCGAAAAGAACTGAGGAATAGAAGTTGGCCTGGCTGGCTGTCCAGAAATGCTTCCTTTTAAGACGAGCATTATCATAGGGGTTGAATTCAGTGAAGAATATGTGCTCGCCGAAGAAATCATCAGCCTTGAATTTTGGCTTCTTGGAGAAGGGATTCTTTGGCTTGGGTTGAGGGGTGTCAGTGATCTGCAGAACCACCTCAGGAATCGCAATCTCAGGTTCCTCATGCTGAGGAATTTCAGGTTCTTCTGTAGTTACAGCCTGGGTCATCACTTCTTCATTCACATTTTCATCAGTGCTAGTGGCTGGAATTTCTTCATGGACGGATGGGGTTGCACGAGGTTCATCAGTTTCCACTTGTACTTCATTAGCGACTGGGGACTAAGGAACAACTTGGAGAGGAGTGAACAACGGAGGGTTGGGATGCTGACTCTCCCAAAAATCATCATTCAGAACAGGTGTGGTACAGCCGATGTCCACATCCTCATCTTCCATTTCTTCAACACCCGCCTCTTCAGCAGTAAACTGAGGCATAGGTGAGGAAATTACAGGGGTTGAAGGGATCTTATCCACTTCAATTTCTTCATCCAACTGCTCTGTCGAAGCAGCAGAAGGAGTTTCTTCATCAGATTCCTCAGGAATCTCATAGTCTTCACCAAAAGGAACAAGATCGTTTGATGGCATTAATGAGATTGGAACTGCATCAATTGGATTGTCAATTGAACTTATCAGAGTCTTCATCTTCTTCGGAGTTGAAGAATTTGAAGAAGTTGATGCCTTTCTTTTCTTCATCGTTGCACGCTCTGCAGCCTTGGTCTTCTCCACATGTGATGCAGATGGAAGGATCGGAGTTGGGGTAGGCGCAGGAGGTGTAGAGGACTTTGGTACATTTTCCTCAGGCACAACTGATGCAGTTGTCCTGATTTGTTCATTTTCCTCAGGCGCATCACTAGTGGATGCCCTGGCAATATCTTCAGTGGCTGGAATGGAGTCATCAACCCTGGTACTCTAAGTTTCTTCAGCAGCCTGACTAACATCAGCAGTGCTGGCATGTTCTTCAGTAGGTTGGGCAGATGCTTCAGCCTGAGGAATTTCAACATGCACCGGAGCAGAGGCAGTTGAAGAGAAAGTCTTCATCAACTTGACGAACCGAACCTTTGCTCCCTTCCAATTAGCATAGTACCGATTGAAATCATCACTCAATTGCTTGATTTCAGCTTGTACAGCAATGAGTTGTTCAGGAGTAAGAGTGAGGACATTGTCCTTGAGGTAGCGTTGTTTCTTGTATTGCACTTTCTTCAGCCTTCGTCCTTCTTCATATTTGCACTTCTCTTCCTCAATGAAGTGGGTCAGAACATGACTTTGACCAGGAGTGAGGTTCATCTCCGACAAAGGTGTAGTGGGGTCCTTGTGCCACAGGTCAATAAAATTGAGGATCAGCTTGGGATCCAGAAGTAGTGGCACATTGCTGCCTTTGGCTCTAGCGGCCCTAGCTTGCCTGTCCCTGATGATTTCAGCAAGTTCTTCATCATCAGCCTCATCGTCATCAGAGGGTATTTGGAAGGCAACCTGCTTCTTGTGAGGACTTGGGAGAAGGCCTCGTCCAGCAGTGGCCTTTTTCTTCAGCAGAGATGGTCCGGCTTGGTGCAGCAGTGGAGCTAGCAGATGCTCCTGAGGCAATAGATATGCCTTGAGTCCTTTGGCACGTGGCAAGATGCACAGGTGCCGAGGATTTGGTCGGAGCAACCGAAGACTTTGTCGGAGGAACTGAGGACTTTGGAGGAGGAGGAGCAGACTGAGGAATTTGCCGTGAGGGCTTTGAAGATACTGGCCTTGAGGGCATTTCTGAGGAGCTTGGCCGTGAGGGCATTGAAGGAGAAGCACTGGACTTGTGGGCAGGCTTCTTTGGCATAGCCTTCCTGGGCTTACTACTAGAGGCCTCAGCAGCGTTAGCAACAGAATCTTTATTGAATTTCCTCACTGCTTCTTTTGCTTGCTTAGCCAGTTTGGCCTGGCGCCTAGCCCATTCAGCAGCATAGTCCTCACCACGCTTGAGGCTGGTGGGATCCGCCAGTTGGCCAGGTCTCAACGGAGGTCTTGAGCATGGAGGGTTGAGTGCGAATTTCTTCATGTATTTGGGAGTAACATACCTGTAGTCCCTCCATTCTCGTGCCCATCTCCTCTCAATCCGTTGTATGCGCACTTTGCGCTGATTCTTGTCCTCCTTGCCAAACTTGGCTTCATCAGGAGTGCAGTATCCAGCTTAAATATCCTCAAGGATTTCAAACACAGTGTTGACCTCAGGCTTTTTTCCTCCCTTTTGTGGCTTCTTGCCGTCAGCCATTTTCTTCAGCTGAGGATGAACAACTAAAGTTTCTGAAGAGGTATGCAAGTTTTCTTCGAGGAATGCTGCAAATGAGTTAAGTTGATGAGCACCTAGTGATTCAGCAGCGGACATGTGTACCTGTGAATAGAGTATAGTTGCGAGGAATTTGGAGAGGTCATATGCGTTCTCATAAGATTTTCAAAAAGAATAGGTTTGAGGAATTTGATCGATGAGTCTTGAAGAATTTCGCTAAGCGTTCTTTATCTTAGGTTCCGGAGTTGTACAGATTTGAAAATCCACACAATTGAGGAATCTTGAAGAAAATCATTGCTTAGAGAAACGAATCAAGAACAGATAACATGTGAGGTGTTTAGTGTGTGAAGATTTGAAGAATAAACACCTTTGAAGATTTTTAGGAAAACACATGAATCAAGGCGGGCAATAAAAGTAACTTTTAATTACCCGAAGTGAAGAACACGACGAACTGGGAAGTGTTGAGGTGAAGTTCGTCCGTTCAGATCTTCACGCCCTAACTCGGCAGAGGAAGACGGCTACGGCAGCGGCGGAGTGAAGAAATCCGCAACCGGCGCGAGTACGACGACGACGAGGTCGAGGTAGTGAAGCTCTTCCTCACCGGCGACGATGAAGTAGTGGCGGCGCTAGGGTTTGGGAAGCTTGAGCGGGAGAGAGGTCGAGCGGAGTAAAAGTGAAGTGAGGAAGAGGCAGGGGTATTTATAGCGGCAGTGAAAAACTGTGCACCCGAAGATTTCGGACGAACGTGCCCCTGGCCCTTCTCATTCACGTGACATGTGTCACCCATGTACTGTGAGGTGGCGATCTTGTAGGATCGTGGGTGAATAGATAAGTATATTATCATGGAATGCGGAACGGTTTGAGCGGCAAAGCCAAAAATTCAGATAAGATTATTTTAAGTTTTCGTTCGCAATTTCTTCAGCTGTCAAGGACACAGTGAAGATTTTGAACGAGTTTCAAATCAGAACGCACATGAAGAATTTGTGAAAAGATTAGATGGAGTTTAGCATAGAGGGGGAATGGTCCGATCACATTCACTTAGCGGAAAAAGTCAACTTGAAGAATTAGCAATAAGTGAACGATGTAGAGGACATAAACTCATATATATATATATATATATATATATATATATATATATATATATATATATATATATATATTCAAATGAAGAACAACACCGGAAAGAGTGAAGACAATGCAAAGTTGAAGAATTTGAAAAACTGAAGAATTTCAAAAGCTGAGGAAAAACTCAAATTGAAGATTTTCAACTTTTGGTGGTGGCGTAACCCACCGTATAAGAAAGTTGGCTTCAGACACCGCGTACAATTGTCGTAGGGCTCTGAGAGTCAATTTCTTCGTTAATTTCTTCACACTTAGAGGGTTAGTCTTCATTGATTGAAGAAAAACGTTACTTCGTGTGTTGCACATCTAAGTCATCAAGTCAGCATAAGTGTTAGGATGAGTGTCCATTTCAGAGAACATTCGAAGATTCTAGGATATTTAGCTCACACCTCAACTTGCTAAATCTCTTCTCATCCAAGGGCTTAGTGAAGATATCGGCCAACTGATCTTCAGTGCTGACGTGGTCGATGGAGATGTCGCCCTTTAACACATGATCACAAAGAAAATGATGATGAATCTGGATGTGCTTTGTCTTTGAGTGCTGAACTGGGTTGCGAGAAATCTTCATAGCACTCTCATTGTCGCAGTAGAGAGGCACATTCTTCACGTTGATGCCATAGTCCTTGAGAGTTTGCTTCATCCATAGTAATTGAGCACAGCATGATCCAGCAGCAATGTACTCAGCTTCTGCAGTGGAGAGAGATACGCAGTTCTGTTTCTTTGAGGACCAACAGACCAAAGATCGTCCGAGGAAATGGCATGTTCCTGACGTTGACTTGCGGTCCATGCGATCGCCAGCATAGTCAGAGTCTGAATATCCAATGATATCAAATGAAGAGCCCTTGGGATACCATAATCCAAGTGTTGGTGTGTGAGCTAGATATCGAAGAATATGCTTCACAGCCTTATGGTGTGATTCCTTCGGTGTAGCTTGAAATCGGGCACACATGCAAACACTAAGCATAATATCTGGCCTAGATGCACATAGGTACAATAAAGAGCCAATCATGGAGCGGTATACCTTTTGATCAAAGTCTTGACCATTTTCAACAATGCATAGATGGCCATTTGTGGGCATTGGAATTTTGACCCCTTTGCAATCTTGCATGCCGAATTTCCTCAATACATCTTTGAGGTATTTCTCCTGAGATATGAATATGCCATTGTGCTGTTGACGAATTTGAAGACCTAAAAAGAATTTCAATTCTCCCATCATAGACATTTGATATTCTTCACTCATCATATAGGCAAATTCATCACTATAACGTTGGTCAGTGCAGCCAAAGATAATATCATCAACATAGATTTGGCACACAAACAGTTCACCATCATAAGATTTAGTGAAAAGAGTTGGGTCGAGTGAACCGGGTTTGAAGCCTTTCTTCATGAAGAATTCCTTCAAAGTATCATACCACGCCCGAGGGGCTTGCTTGAGGCCATACAGGGCCTTGTTGAGTCTGAAGACTTTGTCGGGATTCTTTGGATCTTCAAAACCTGGTGGTTGAGCAACATATACTTCTTCCTCAAGCTTACCATTGAGGAATGCACTTTTCACATCCATTTGTTGTAATATAATATCATGATGGTTAGCATATGCAAGTAATATGCGAATAGCCTCAAGTCTAGCAATAGGTGCAAAAGTTTCATCGAAATCAATTCCTTCAACCTGTGTGTAGCCTTGAGCTACAAGCCGTGCCTTATTCTTCACCACAAGGCCATTTTCATCTTGCTTGTTGCGGTAGATCCACTTTGTGCCAATGATGTTGTGCTTGCGAGGATCTGGATGTTTGACCAGTTCCCAGACATTGTTGAGCTCGAACTGATGTAATTCTTCTTGCATAGCCTGAATCCACTCAGGCTCCAGAAATGCTTCATCTACCTTAGTGGGCTCTGAGATAGAGACAAAAGCAAAGTGCCCACAAAAGTTAGATAAATGTGAAGATTTTGAGCGAGTGAGAGGACCTGGTGCTTCAATGTCATCAATGATCTTCTCAATTTGCACTTCGTTAGCAATGCGAGGATGAGTGGGTTGTCTTCCAGGAATTTGATCAGCATTCCCTTCAGGAGCATTTTCTTCAGCACCATTTTCTTCAAGTGCGCCAGGCCGGTGATCATCACGATCAGGAATGAATTCTTCAGCAGATTCTTCGGTAGGAATGACATCCTTAGTAGCCTTGAACTTGATAGAATCCTCAGGTGATGGTGCATCTATCACAGAAGGTAGGTGCTCTCTTTGCGAGCCATTAGTTTCATCGAACCGCACATCTACAGTTTCAACAACTTTGTGAAGAACGTTGTTGAAGACTCTGTAGGTGTGCGATTCCTTTCCATAACCAAGCATAAAACCTTCATGTTCTTTCGGTGAGAATTTTGAAGTGTGATGAGGATCTCTAATCCAACATTTAGCACCGAAAACTTTGAAATAACTCACATTCGGCTTTTTGTCAGTGAGGAGTTCATATGCAGTTTTCTTGAAGAATTTGTGAAGATATACCCTGTTGATGACGTGACACGCAGTATCAATTACCTCAATCCGGAAGAGACGAGGCGTCTTGTATTCATCAAGCATAGTGTGAGCCATTTCAGCGAGGGTTCTGTTCTTGCGCTCCATGACGCCATTCTGTTGAGGAGTATAAGGAGCAGATAACTCATGAGTAATACCAAGTTCATCAAGATAGCCATCAAGACCGGAATTCTTGAACTCGGTCCCATTGTCAGTTCTGATGTGCTTGATCTTCACACCAAAGTTGGTTGAAGCCCTCGAGAAAAATCGCTTAAAGACTTCCTGCACTTCATGTTTGTAAGTGACAATGTGCACCCATGTGTAACGAGAATAATCATCAACAATAACAAATCCATATTGATATGCATCATTCAGAATTGCAGAATAGTGGTTAGGTCCAAAGAGATCCATATGAAGCAATTCAAATGGTCGAGTGGTAGTCATGACAGTCTTCGCTGGATGCTTGGCCTTTGTCATCTTTCCAGCTTCACAGCCTCCACATAAGCGATCCTTGAGGAATTTGACATTCTCAATGCCAATGACATGCTTCTTCTTTGCAAGCATGTGTAGTTCCTCATGCCAGCATGACCAAGTCGTCGATGCCATAGCCAGCCTTCTGAAGCTTTTGCAAGCAAGCACATGGCTGGTTGCGGTCCTGTAGAGAAATCAACAATATACAGATCTCCTCTCCTAAAGCCTTCGAAGACTTTGGAATGGTCAGCTTCCATGATCATAACACAACGATATCTTCCAAAGACAACAACCATATCGAGATCACAAAGCATTGAGACAGACATGAGATTTTATCCTAAGGACTCGACAAGCATGACTTTGTCCATGTGACGATCCTTTGAGATCGCAACCTTACCTAGACCCAATACCTGACTTTTGCGTTTGTCAGTGAAGATGATATGCTTCAGATGTGACGGTGATAAAGGAGCATTCATCAATAGATTCTTGTCACCCGTCATGTGATTTGTACATCCACTATCGAGGACCCACTCGTTTGCTTTGGGTTGATCATCCTGTAGATGAATTAGTGCAACTTACGAACTCATATACTTCATCAGTGAAGAATATGACATCAATATCATTAGATCAATTTCATCAAGCAGTAGCACAGATAAAACAGTATGAGGACCTGAGAAATGAAAATTCATTTCTTCATGATTAGCCCGCGTCCTTTCAGGCACTGTTCAGGTCTCCAGCGAATTCTTCAGCCATTTTGAGCACGACTGGAGACCTGACCCTACATAAGAGATTAGTTCTTTTTCTTCACCACCCACATCTGGAGGGGTGGCAAAGAATTCATCACTCTATGAGCACCATATGAGAAAGGGGGCATAGAAGCGAGTCCGCTTTGTTTCACATAAGAGGGGTTAGGGTAAGCATATGAATAAGCAGAGAAATTCTTCGAGGACTTATGAACATAATGATTTGAAGAATAACGTTCATATTCATAGCCCTTAGCTCTACCCTACGAAACTAAAGGGTTAGCACGATGATGATCATATGAGGATTTTGATCCATTTGAGGAATTTGATCCATATGAAGAATTAGGTCCATATGAAGAATTAGATCTGGGGTTCCTGTTCTTCACTGGTGGTGTCATGAGGACATTCGCCTGAAGACTTTTAAGATAACTTTTGGGAACCCAGATTTTCTTCATAGGGGAACCGTTCCTGCAGTTAGTGCCAACATGTCTAGCAAATACTTCACCATTCTGATTTTTGAATAGTTTATAGTTAGAGTCAAATGACTCATCAGAAGAATGAGGAGATTCACATGTAAAGCCAGATAAGTTGGATGGATCAACTGGAGGTCCCTTTGTAGCAACCCATGAGGTTTTGGGGTACTGTTCAGGCTTCCAATATGTTCCATCAGCATTGAGTTTCCTCTCAAAGGCAATACCCTCTTTCCTAGGGTTTCTGTTGAGGATCTGCTTTTTGAGCACATCACAAAGAATCTGATGCCCTTTGAGGCTTTTGTACATGCCTGTCGTGTACAATTCCTTCAGCCCTGCATCATTGGTAGTACTAGCAATGTCCTCAGATGAGGAATTAGTGATAGCAGAGACAGGTGAAGATTTTGTAACATTTGAAGCATTTGAACATTCAGGTGAAGAATCAACAGATTCATGTTCAATGCACCTAATACATGGAGGAACAAATTCTTCCTGAGTAGCGCTGATTTGTTGAGCAAGTAGTGAATCGCGCTCCTTCTGAAGATCTTCATAACTCACTCTTAGCTTCTCAAGATCTTGATTTCTTTGAAGAAATTCATAAGAAAGCTTCTCGTGATCAGATAAGAGAGTGTTATGATGACTTTGAAGTTTTTCAAACTTAGACTGAAGTCTTTGAAGATTTTCAGTTAAGTCTTTAGTGCGGTCCATTTCTTCACCCAACATATCATCACTTTTGTCTAGCATGTTTTGAAGCTTTTCGATAGCCTTTTGTTGTTTCACAACAATTTTAGCAAGTTTAGAGTAGCCGGGCTTAAGATTTTCATCAGATTCGTCCTCACTTGATTCAGAGGAGGAGTATTTAGTTACCTTGGCACCCTTTGCCATGAAGCAATAGGTGGGAGCGTAATCATCATTGTCTTCATCAACATTGTTGGTGTTGCCATTTTCTTCAAAGTCGAAGATAGACTTGCTGACAAATGCGGTAGCAAGAGCTAGACTTGCCACACCAGACTCAGACTCCTCGGATGCCTCCTCTTCCTCATGATCCTCAGATTCAGCCTCAGAATCCATTTCCTTGCCAATGAATGCCCGAGCCTTCTTGGAGCTGTTCTTCTTGTGAGATGAAGACTTCGAGGATTTTGATGATGAAGACTTTGAAGATTTCTTCTTCTTCTTGGCATCATCAGAACTGTAACCCTCGTATTTCTTCTTTAATTCCTTGTCCCACTGAGGACAATCTTGAATGTAGTGACCAGGTTTCTTGCATTTGTGGCACAGCCTTTTCTTGTTGTCACTAGATGAGGAATCGTTGCTCCTTGAGGATTTTCCAAAGCGACCACGTCTTGAGAACTTCTGAAATTTCTTCATGAGCAGTGCTAGTTCCTGGCTCAGTTCTTCAAGATCACCAAGGCTGCTGGTAGAGTCATCTTCCTCAAACTCAGAAACTACCTTGGCCTTCAGAGCACGTGGTTTGCCATAGCTCGAACCATAGAGATCTCTCTTCTCAGCAAGCTGGAACTCATGAGTATTTAGCCTCTCGAGGATATCAGCGGGATCAAGTGACTTGTAGTCAGCACGCTCTTGGATCATCAGTGCCAGAGTATCAAATGATGAATCGAGCGATCTCAGCAATTTCTTCACCACCTCATGGTCGGTGATATCAGTGGCGCCAAGCACTTGAAGCTCATTTGAGATATCAGTGAGGCGATCGAAGGTTCGCTGAACATTTTCATTGTCGAGTCTTTTGAAGCGGTTTAAGAGATTGCGAAGAACGTCAACACGAGAGTCACGTTGAGTTGAGACTCCTTCGTTTACTTTGGAGAGCCTATCCCAGATAAGCTTAGCAGTTTCCAAAGCACTCACTCTACCATACTTCCCTTTACTCAGATGGCCACATATGATATTGTTCGCTTGAGAATTGAGTTGCTTGAATCTCTTCACATCAGCAGCATTCAGGGAAGGTGTGATTGAGGGAACACCATTTTCCACAACATACCAGAGATCGTTGTCAATTGCCTCAAGATGCATTCGCATCTTATTCTTCCAGTAGGGGTAGTCCGTGCCATCGAAGGTAGGACACCCAGCAGAGACCTTGATCATACCTGCGATCGACATAACTAGAACTCCAGGTGGTTAAACCAAAATCACACAGAACAAGGGAGTACCTTGCTCTTATACCAATTGAAAGTGCATTATATCAACTAGAGGGGGGGTGAATAGGCGATTTTTATGAATTCTTCACTGAGGAATTTGCTGGTGAGGAAATTCCTAAATGAAGAACTACTTGCAGCGAAATAAGTACTCAGAAAGGAACATAACAGAACACAAGCATAGTCATCATGATGAAATGAAGACAAGCACAAGTATAGAAAGCGTAAACATAGGATAACACAAGGAAAGAAGACGGTCATACTGAAGAAATAGAACTAAGGAAATTGAGAAAGTATTCAGTCAATGTCTTCAAACAGATATGAACAGGCACACAACAACATACATGAGGAAATGAAAGAGTTGAGGAGATAGAACCAGTTAGCTCGGTGAAGACAATGATTTGGTAGACCAGTTCCAATTGCTGTCTCAGTTTTACATCTGGTTGGAGCGGCTGAGTATTTAAACTCGAGGACACCCAGTCCCGGACACACAGTCCTCACCATATTCTCCTTGAGCTAAGGTCACACAGACCTCGCCCAATCACTCGCGGTAAGTTTTCAGGTGAGTTCCGAACCTTCACAAACTCGGTCACTCGGCGACCCACAATTCCTCTTGGATGCTCTAGACCTTGACGCCTAACCGTCTGGAAGAAGCATAGTCTTCAAAGGAAACAAGCGTCGGATCCACGAAGGATCAATCTCTTCAGTGATGCTCAATCACTTTGGGGTTTTGTAGGTTTGGGTTTGGGATTTCCTCACTTGATGATTTTTGCTCAAAATCCTCGGAGGATGGGTTGCTCTCAAATGACAAGTGTCAGTTTCTCTCGGAGCAGCCAACCAACTAGTGGTTGTAGGGGGCGGCTATTTATAGCCACGGAGCAGCCCGACATGATAAGACATAAATGCCCTTGTTTGATATGACCGTTAGGTGGGTAGATATTTCGGGACAGCTGGCGCGTAGCACAGCAACGGTCGGAATATTTGAGGTTCGAATTCCTCAGGGCTATCATGTTCCTCACTCAGAACAAATTCCTCATAGACCAGAAGAACTTCGTCTCTGTCACTAAAGAATATGACTGAACTGTGCGAGATTCCAATGGCTTCACTCTAAAGGATTGGTAGGTGTAGGATTTTGAGTTGAGCATCACATGGAAATTTTTCCTTAGTATTTCCTCGACCCCCCTTAACAGTATGGTATTTCCTATGACTCAAGAAAGAGAAAATGAAACTACGAAAACAAAAGTCTTCACGCTTCATGTTCCTCGAATGATTGCCTAGTCCTGAAGGTCACACCAATTTCTTCACTTTCAAAGTCTTCAGAAAGTCTTCAAAAATCCAAAGTCTTCAGTCGAAGAACTTCATTTTTAGGGGTCAACATTCTCTATAAATATCCAACTCCTCATAGACTTATACAACTGTGTACACTCACAAACGCATCAGTCCCTTAACTTATAAGTCTTCAATACACCAAAATCACTAAGGGGCACTAGATGCACTTACATCCTCAGACCATGCATGGTAGAACTTATGAGCAATAGCTTTAGGTTTTTTCTTTGGTGCCAAGTTTTTGTAAAGAATATCACCCCACGGGCACTTTATGGCATTCTTATCAGCATATTCACGTGTCACAAAGTTGTACTTGAACCACTGCTCAACCCAATATCTTCGAATCCATTGGATTCTGTTCTTGCACTTTGTATAGCTCTCTTCAGGATCAGATTTGTAGAGCTCATACAGATCCGGGGGCAGGTCCAGAGCAGTATTGCCATGGTGTTGCCTACCGCCTTTCCTTGCAGATTTTTTAGTGGCCATTGGATTCAGACGGATTGGCTTCACAATAGTGAAGGCTTCTGTCGACTTGTCAAATAAGAATTGGCTTCAAGAGATTCAATATGACGCTATAAGAATTCTGCAAATGAATGCAGACTATGAGAACCAAGGAATTCTCCATTAGACATGTACCTATGACAGCATTAGAGATGCGAGGGAAGGGGAAGAGATCATATGCATTCTCAGAAGATTTTGAAGATAAACCGATTAGAAGACATTGACCTCACAGTGCGAAGACATTCACTTATTTGATGGAAGTTGGTTACAGATTTGTACGAATCCAAGAATAAGTACAAGTGAGGAATCTAACTAGTTGTGAAGCATAAGTGAACACACTTTGCAATATATGAGATGCAGAGAAAAAAAAAGAAAAATCCAGATTTGGAAGTTTAGAAACCACTTTTGGGTGAAGTTGACAGATTTGACGGATCTACAAGGCAGTAAAAATTGAGTTTTATTTACCACAGTGGAACTGCTAGACGAGGCAGAACGGATGCCGAGCAGTCCAATCTCCCGTGCCCTAACTTGGCGACGGAATACATCTATGGCGGCAGCAGAGAAGACGAGGTCCGCGGCCGACGTGAGGACGGCGTCGAAGAGGTCGCGGCAGCTAAGCGCTTCGTCTCTAGCGTCGACACGAGCTAGCGGTGGCGCTAGGGTTTGAGCGAGATGGCGAGGTAGAAGAGGAGATAATGACTGCGTGGGCATGTATTTATAAGGAAGAGGAGGGCGGTGCAGTGTAATTACGCAGGTGCCCCTGGCGGTTCACATCTAAAGGACACGTGGCATGCATGCAACTTATCAGGAGTTGAACCATGTTCCCACGCACGCCTGGATTGTCGGGTGGTCGTTCCGGCTTCTCTGGTTTTCAGGCAAAGGATAAGACTTTAAAACCGTTTTAAATGTGTGTCTCTGTATCTTCAGCTGGCAAGGACACGGTGAAGATATTCGACAGGTGTCAATAGAATGCATATGACTAGACAGAAAAAATTTGAGGGAGTAACACAAATGGGATTAGGGTGCGATCACATTCACATAGCTATAAGTGAATGATGTAGAGGACAGGACACATATATAGTATTGAAGATAAATCAACATCGCAAAGATATATATTTTGAAGACAAATCAATGTTGAAGACAATCCAAATGTGAAGATAATGCAATCATGACACCAAATGAAAATCTTCAAGAAAGTGTGGTGGTGGTGTTACCCACCATATAGGAAGTATTAGACCCAGACACGGCACACAATTATCGTGGCGCTCCGAAGTCAAATTCAACATTAATGTATTCACACTTAGAGGGTAAGTCTTCATTAATTGAAGAAATACGTTACTTTGTGTGTTGCACAACTAAGTCATCAACATGCATAAGCGTTAGGTTGTGTGTCCATTCAATGGACATTTGAGGATTCTAAGATATTTAGCTCACACCGCAGCATGCAAAACCTTTTCTCATCCAAGGGCTTTGAGAAGATATCTGCTAGTTGCTCTTCAGTGTTGACGTGAATGATATCAATATCTTCCTTGATGATATGATCTCTGAGGAAGTGATGACGAATCTCAATGTGCTTTGTCTTCGAGTGCTGAACTGGATTCTTGGCAATCTTGATGGCGCTTTCATTGTCGCGGAAGAGTGGCACATTCTTCATGTTGATGCCAATAATCCTTGAGGGTTTGCTTCATCCAGAGAAGGTGAGCACAGCAAGATCCAGAAGCAATGTATTCAGATTCAGAAGTAGAGAGGGATACATAGTTCTGCTTCTTTGAAGACCAACAGACAAGAGATCATCCAAGAAAGTGACATGTGCCTGATGTAGACTTGCGATCAACCTTGTCACCAGCATAATCAGCATCTAACTATCCAACTAGATCAAATGATGAGCCCTTTGGATACCATAATCCTAGTGTTGGGGTGTGAGCCAAATACCGAAGAACTCGCTTTACAGCAAAGTGATGTGATTCCTTCGGTGCCACTTGGAATTGGGCACACATGCAAAGGCTAAGCATAATATCAGGCCTAGATGCTCATAAGTATAGTAAAGAACCAATCATGGAGTGGTATACCTTTTGATCAAACTCTTTACCATTGTCGTCAGGTCCAAGATGACTTTTGGTTGGCATTGGCATCGTGTACCCTTTGCAGTCTTGCATTCCAAACTTTTTCAGGCAATCCTTGAGGTATTTCTCTTGTGATATGAAGATGCCATTGCGTTGTTGATGGATTTGAAGACCAAGGAAGAACTTCAGCTCTCCCATCATGGACATCTGATATTGCTCTTGCATCATGTATCCGAACTCATCACTGTATCTCTTATTAGTGCAGCCGAACATGATGTCATGCACATATATTTGACACACAAACAGTTCACCATCATATGTCTTCATGAAGAGAGTGGGATGTAGAGAACCAGGTTTGAAGCCTTTGCTCTTCAGAAATTCTTTGAGTGTGTCATACCAAGCGCGAGGTGCTTGTTTGAGGCCATATAGTGCCTTGTTGAGCTTGTACACCATATAAGGATGCTTTGGATCTTCAAAACCAGGAAGTTGAGCGACATACACTTCTTCTTCGATTTTGCCGTTGAGATAGGCACTCTTCACATCCCTTTGGTACAGAAGAATGTTGTGATGGTTTGCATAGGCCAGCAGTATGCGAATGGCTTCAAGCCTAGCCATAGGAGCAAAGGTTTCATCAAAGTTAATTCCTTCCACTTGTGTGTAACCTTGAGCGACAAGGCAAGCCTTGTTTCTGACAACTTGTCCAAGTTCATCTTGCTTGTTGTGATAGATCCATTTCATGCCAATGATGTTGTGCTTGCAAGGATCAGGACATTTGATAAGCTCCCAGACATTATTCAGCTCAAACTGTTGAAGCTCTTCTTGCATAGCTTGAATCCATTCTGGTTCCATGAAGGCTTCTTTGACTTTCTTAGGTTTAGATATAGAAACAAAGGCAAAGTGACCGCAGAAGTTTGCTAGTTGTGTAGCTCTTGATCGATTGAGAGGACCAGGTGCATTGATGCTATCAATAATCTTCTCAATCTGGAATTCATTGGCGACTCGAGGATGAGTTGCACGAAGATTTTTATTAGACTGAATATTGTCTTCATCTGTCTTCAGCTTCAGCATTGGCTTTAGACTGAGCATTGTCTTCATGTTGATTAGGTGCAGAAATGATGATCTCATCCTCGGCCTATTCCTCGATGGGTATGATTTCTCCAGTACCCATCATCTTGATAGCTTCACCTGGTGTAGCTACATCTAGCACATTTGGCAGGTGCTCTCTTTGCGAGCCATTAGTTTCAGCGAACCGCACATCTACATTTCAACCACTTTGTAGTGAAAGAGGTTGAAGAATCTATAGGTGTGCGAGTCCTTTCTGTAACCAAGCATAAAACTTTCATGTGCTTTCGATGCGAATTTAGACATGTGATGTGGATCCTTGATCCAGCTGTCGGTGTCAAAACCGGCAGATCTCGGGTAGGGGGTCCCGAACTGTGCGTCTAAGGATCGAAGGCAACATGAGGCAGGGGACACGATGTTTACCCAGGTTCGGGCCCTCTTAATGGAGGTAATTGATGTCTACTACACAACCTTCTTCTTGTAGACGTTGTTGGGCCTGCAAGTGCACAGGTTTGTAGGACAGTAGCAAATTTCCCTCAAGTGGATGACGTAAGGTTTATCAATCTGTAGGAGGCGTAGGATGAAGATGGTCTCTCTCAAAAAACCCTGCAACCAAATAACAAAGAGTCTCTTGTGTCCCCAACACACCCAATACAATGGTAAGTTGTATAGGTGCACTAGTTCGGCGAAGAGATGAAGATACAAGTGCAAAATAGATAGTAGATAAAGATATTTGTAATCTGAAATAATAAAAACAGCAAGGTAACAAGCGATAAAAGTGAGCGTAAACGGTATTGCAATGGCAGGAAACAAGGCCTAGGGTTCATACTTTCACTAGTTCAAGTTCTCTCAACAATAATAACATAGATAGATCATATAACAAGCCCTCAACATGCAACAAAAAGTCACTCCAAATCCACTAATAGCGGAGAACAAACGTAGAGATTATGGTAGGGTACGAAACCACCTCAAAGTTTTTCTTTCGGATCAATCTATAAAAGAGTTCATACTAGAATAACACCTTAAGACACAAATCAACCAAAACCCTAATGTCACCTAGATACTCCATTGTCACCTCAAGTATCCGTGGGCATGATTATACGATATGCATCACACAATCTCAGATTCATCCAACCATCGTAAAAGTACTTCAAAGAGCGCCCCAAAGTTTCTATCAGAGAGTCAAGAACGTGTGCCAACCCTTATGCATAGGTTCCCAATGTCACGAAACCCGCAAGTTGACCAAAACATACATCAAGTGGCACATGATATCCCATTGTCACCACAGATAATCATGGCAAGACATACATCAAGTGTTCTCATAAAAGACTCAATCCGATAAGATAACTTCAAAGGGGAAACTCAATTCATCACAAGAGAGTAGAGGGGGAGAAACATCATAAGATCCAACTACAATAGCAAAGCTCGGGATACATCAATATCGTGCCATAGAGGGAACACGAGAGAGAGATCAAACACATAGCTACTGGTACATACCCTCAGCCCCGAGGATGAACTACTCCCTCCTCGTCATGGATAGCACCGGGATGATGAAGATGGCCACCGGTGATGGATCCCCCCTCTGGCAAGGTGCCGAAACAGGCTCCCGAGAGGTTTTTGGTGGCTACAGAGGCTTGCGGCGGCGGAACTCCCGATCTATCTTCTGTTCTGGAAGTTTTACGATACGTAGGTATATATGGGTGCAAGGCGTACATCGGTGGAGCTACAGGGGCCCCATGAGGCAGGGGGCGCGCCCTAGGGGAGTGGGCGCGCCCCCACCCTCTTGAGCACCTCCCGTATCTTCTGACGTGGAGTCCAAGTCCATCAGGTGGGTTTCCTTCCAAAAATAAGTTCTCCAGTTGATTTCGTTCTGTTTTGACTCCGTCCGATATTCCTTTTCCTCGAAACACTGAAATAGGCATAAAACAGCAAATCTAGGCTGGGCCTCCGGTTAATAGGTTAGTCCCAAAAATAATATAAAAGTGGATAATAAAGCCCAATATTGCCTAGAACAGTAGATAAAGTAGCATGGAGCAATAAAAAATTATAGATACGTTGGAGACGTATCAAGCATCCCCGAGCTTAATTCTCGCTCGTCCTCGAGTAGGTAAATGATAAAAAAGAATTTTTGATGCGGAGTGATACTTTGGCATAATTTGAATGTAAATCTTCTTAATTGTAGTATGAATATTCAGATCCGAAAGATTCAAGACAAAAGTTCATATTGACATAAAAATAATAATACTTCAAGCATACTAATCAAAGCAATCATGTCTTCTCAAAATAGCATGGCTAAAGAAAGTTATCCCTACAAAATCATATAGTCTGGCTGTTGCTCTATCTTCATCACACAAAGTATTTAATCATGCACAACCCCGATGACAAGCCAAGCAATTGTTTCATACTTTAGTAATCTCAAACTCTTTCAACTTTCACGCAATACATGTGCGTGAGCCATGGATATAGCACTATATGTGGAATAGAATGGTGGTTGCGGAGAAGACAAAAAGGGAGAAGATAGTCTCACATCAACTAGGCGTATCAACAGGCTATGGAGATGCCCATTAATAGATATCAATGTGAGCGAGTAGGGATTGCCATGCAACGGATGCACTAGAGCTATAAGTATATGAAAGATCAACAAAAGGAACTAAGTGGGTGTGCATCCAACTTGCTTGCTCATGAAGACCTAGGGCATTTGAGGAAGCCCATAATTGGAATATACAAGCCAAGTTCTATAATGAAAAATTCCCACTAGTATATGAAAGTGATGAAACGAGAGACTCTCTATTATGAAGATGATGGTGCTACTTTGAAGCACAAGTGTGGTAAAAGGATAGTAACATTGTCCATTCTCTCTTTTTCTCTCATTTTTTTGTTTGGGCCTTTTCTCTTTTTTTATGACCTCTTTTTTTTTAATTTTTCGTCCGGAGTCTCATCCCGACTTATGGGGGAATCATAGTTTCCATCATCCTTTCCTCACTGGGACATTGCTCTAATAATGATGATCATCACACTTTTATTTTTCTTACAACTCAACAATTACAACTCGATACTTAGAACAAAATATGACTCTATATGAATGCCTCCGGCGGTGTACCGGGATATGCAATGAATCAAGAGCGACATGTATGAAAATTATGAAGGTGGCCTTGCCACAAATACAATGTCAACTACATGTTCATGCAAAAAGCAATATGACAAAAGTAATGTGTGTCATATGAACGGAACGGTGGAAAGTTGCATGGCAATATATCTTAGAATGGCTATGGAAATGCCATGATAGGTAGGTATGGTGGCTGTTTTGAGGAAGATATATGGTGGGTGTATGGTACCGGCGAAAAGTGCGCGGTATTAGAGAGGCTAGCAATGGTGGAAGGGTGAGAGTGCGTATAATCCATGGACTCAACATGAATCAAAAGAACTCATGAACTTGTTGCAAAAATTTAGAAGTCATCAAAAACCAAAGCACTACACGCATACTCCTAGGGGGATAGATTGGTAGGAAAAGACCATCGCTCGTCCCCGACCGCCACTCATAAGGAAGACAATCAATAAATAAAATTGTGCTCCGACTTCATCACAAAGCGGTTCACCATACGTGCATGCTACGGGAATCACAAACTTCAACACAAGCAATCTTTAAATTCATAATCACCCAACTAGCATCACTTTGATATTATCACCTCCATATCTCAAAACAATTATCAAGCATCAAACTTATCTTAGTATTCGACGCACTCAAAAGAAAGTTTCACATATCTTGAATACCAAGTATATTAATATTAAGCAAATTACCATGATATTTATGACTCTCAAAATAATCTAAGTGAAGCATGAGAGATCAATAGTTTCTATAAAACAAATCCACCAACGTGCTCTAAAAGATATAAGTGAAGTACTAGAGCAAATGACAAACTACTCCGAAAGATATAAGTGAAGATCAAAGAGTAGCTAAATGATTATGCAACTATGTGAAGACTCTCCCATTTAATAATTTCAGATCTTGATACTTTATTCAAACAGCAAGCAAAGCTAAATAAAACTACATTGCAAGGATAGCACAAGTCATGTGAAGAAGCAAAAACTTAGGCTCAACCGATACTAACCGATAGTTGTCGAAGAAGAAAGGTGGGATGCCTACCGGGGCATCCCCAAGCTTAGATGCTTGAGACTTCTTGAAATATTATCTTGGGGTGCCTTGGGCATCCCCAATCTTGAACTTTTGTGTCTCCTTAATTCCTCTCATATCATGGTTTCTCTTCTTTTTATCAAAAGCTTCATTCACAACAAACTCAACAAGAACTCGTGAGATAGGTTAGTATAAACCAATGCAAAACCTTATCATCCTCTACTGTAACAAAACACTAAAAATATTATTCAACATTGGATACTAAATGTCTCTGCATATTTAATACTCCTATCCTCAAATAGAATCATTAAACAAGCAAACATATGCAAACAATGCAAACATAACAGCAGTCTGCCAAAACAGTACAGTCTGTAAAGAATGCAAGAGTATCAATACTTCCCTGACTCCAAAAATTATGAACTAAAATTCCCACTGTAATAAATTTATCAGAGCTTAATATGCAAAAAGATTCAACGTTAGACCATGCTCTGACTTTTCTAGGGAATTTTTGCAACAGCGGTAAACTTTCTGTTTCCAAACAGCAACATGCAAACTAGCAAAATAAGCATGGCAAAGGCTATCCTTGACTTTTTTTATTGAAACTAAAGATTAAAAACATTATTCTAACTAACAGCAAGCAAAAACTAACAAAATAAAATGACGCTCCAAGCAAAACACATATCATGTGGCGAATAAAAATATAGCTCCAAGTAAAGTTACCGATGAACAAAGACGAAAGAGGGGATGCCTTCCGGGGAATCCCCAAGCTTAGGCTCTTGGTTGTACTTGTATATTACCTTGGGGTGCCTTGGGCATCCCCAAGCTTAGGCTCTTGCGACTCCTTATTCCATAGTCCATCGAATCTTTACCCAAAACTTGAAAACTTCAACCACACAAAACTCAAAACAAAACTCGTAAGCTCCGTTAGTATAAGAAAATAAAACCACCACTTAGGTACTGTAATGAACTCATTCTAAATTCATATTGGTGTAAAACCTACTGTATTCTAACTTCTCTATGGTTCATACCACTTAATACTAGCCATAGATGCATCAAAATAAGCAAACAACACATAGAAAACAGAATCTGTCAAAAACAGAACAGTCTGTAGTAATCTGTATCAAACGTATACTTCTGGAACCCCAAAAAATATGAAATAATTTTCTGGACCTAAGAAATTTGTCTATTAATCATCTGAAAAAATAATCAACCTAAAAGCACTCTCCAGTAAAAAATGGCAGCTATTCTCGTCAGCGCTAAAGTTTCTGTTTTTCACAACAAGATCATATAAACTTCACCCAAGTCTTCCCAAAGGTTCTACTTGGCACTTTATTGAAACAAAAGCTATAAAACATGATTACTACAGTAGCATAATCATGTGGACACACAAAAACAGTAAGGGTAAATATTGGGTTGTCTCCCAACAAGAGCTTTTCTTTAATGCCTTTCTAGCTAGGCATGATGATGACAATGATGCTCACATAAAAGATAAGAATTGAAAGATAACGGGAGCATAATGAAGAATATGACTAGCACATTTAAGTCTAACACACTTCCTATGCATAGGTATTTTGTGAGAAAACAACTTATGGGAACAATAATCAACTTGCATAGGAAGGTAAAACAAGCATAGCTTCAAAACTTTAAGCACATAGAGAGGAAACTTGATATTATTGCAATTCCTACAAGCGTAAGTTCCTCCCTAATAATAATTTTCAGTAGCATCATGAATGAATTCAACAATATAACCAGCACCTAAAGCAATCTTTTCATGATCTCCAAGCATGGAAAATCTACTACTCTCCACATAAGCAAAATTCTTCTCATTCGGAATGGTGAGAGTATCATAAGAGACTTGAACACTAAATATTGTTTCCACATTAAAAGAGTTATGTTCAGAGAAAGGGTAATCATAATCATGACAAGTTTTGTAAATATAATCATCACTACTTTTCATAGCATAAGTTTTATCACAATAATCATCATAAGTAGCAACTTTGTTCTCATCATAATCGATTGAAACCTCTCCCAAGATAGTGGAATCACTAAATAAAGTTGACACTCTTCCAAATCCACTTTCATCAATATAATCATCATAGGTAGGAGGCATGATATCATCATAACAACTTTGCATATCAAAACTTGGGATGCTAAAAATATCATCTTCATTAAACGTAGCATCCCCAAGCTTGGGACAATCATTAATTTTAGCAAATATATTCTCAAATATTTCATACTCATCAAACATAGCTTCCCCAAGCTTGGGCCCTTTCATATCATAATCATAATCACTCTCATCATTAAAAATATGGATAGCACCAATAGTGAAGCAATTATCATCATCACAATGAGTAGTAGGAGCAACATCATTTGGGAGGGATACCTTTCTACCTTTGTTGCTCCTTCTTTTCTTTTTCTTCTTCACATTATGTGTGGGTTAAACCTTCCTCTTTGAGCTCCTTATTGATGAGATTGGTTGAATAGCAAGCTCCTCCTCATTACCTAATTCATCATAAGAAATAATAGGAGGAGATTGCGAAGTCTCTTCCCTTTCATTAGTATCCTCTTCATCTTCTATTTGCTTTCTTTTCTTTAGGTAATTGGCAATATAAGGATTTTCAATGCAATTCACCGCACAATACATATAAATTTCTTCTAGATCAAAATGAAGAATTCTATCAAGGGCAAATTCTGGAATAATCTTAGTTATACGTTTTATTTCTTCATAACCCAAGAGCAAACTAAGCTCATTATGATGTGCAAGGGAAGGCAAGTCATCACAATTTTTGGACATGATACGATCATGAAACAATTTGCATTGGGTACTAAAATGATCACGTCCATTGAAAAGTTCACAAGTATGGCTAAGAAAAAATAATTTTTCAGCACATGCATCTAGCCTTTCTTGCAACCATTTAGTTTCTAAGTACTTATGCCTCTTGTAATATCTATCTTCCCTATTTGGTGTGTCCTTGCAAGCCCAATGAACTCCACAAAAATTGGCATGCTTATAGGAGGCATTTTCATCATAACTAGTGCAATCATCGTTAGCATCATGGATATTGAAAGAATTCGTACTAACAACATTGCAATCATGCTCATCATTCAAATATTTAGTGCCAAACAATTTAGAGATTTCTTCTTCTAGCACTTGAGCACAATTATCCTTTCCATCATACTCACGAAAGATATTAAAAAGACGAAGCGTATGAGACAAACTCAATTCCATTTTTTTGTAATTTTCTTTTATA
Organism: Triticum dicoccoides; assembly: GCF_002162155.2. Taxonomy (NCBI): domain Eukaryota; kingdom Viridiplantae; phylum Streptophyta; class Magnoliopsida; order Poales; family Poaceae; genus Triticum; species Triticum dicoccoides. The sequence continues at coordinate 441,007,296 of NC_041389.1, read as the reverse complement.
AACTAGACTAGTGCTAAAACAAGAAACAAGAAACAAAAAGATTTGATTGCAAGATCTAAAGATATACCTTCACTTACCTAGCCTCCCCAGCAATGGCGCCAGAAAAGAGCTTGATGTCTACTACACAACCTTCTTCTTGTAGACGTTGTTGGGCCTGCAAGTGCACAGGTTTGTAGGACAGTAGCGAATTTCCCTCAAGTGGATGACCTAAGGTTTATCAATCCATAGGAGGCGTAGGATGAAGATGGTCTCTCTCAAACAACCTTGCAACCAAATAACAAAGAGTCTCTTGTGTCCCCCAACACACCCAATACAATGGTAAATTGTATAGGTGCACTAGTTCGGCGAAGAGATGAAGATACAAGTGCAAAATAGATAGTAGATAAAGGTATTTGTAATCTGAAATAATAAAAACAGCAAGGTAACGAGCGATAAAAGTGAGCGTAAACGGTATTGCAATGGTAGGAAACAAGGCCTAGGGTTCATACTTTCGCTAGTTCAAGTTCTCTCAACAATAATAACATAGATAGATCATATAACAAGCCCTCAACATGCAACAAAAAGTCACTCCAAAGCCACTAATAGCGGAGAACAAACGTAGAGATTATGGTAGGGTACGAAACCACCTCAAAGTTATTCTTTCGGATCAATCTATAAAAGAGTTCGTACTAGAATAGCACCTTAAGACACAAATCAAGCAAAACCCTAATGTAACCTAGATACTCCATTGTCACCTCAAGTATCCGTGGGCATGATTATACGATATGCATCACACAATCTCAGATTCATCCAACCATCATAAAAGTACTTCAAAGAGCGCCCCAAAGTTTCTATCGGAGAGTCAAGAACGTGTGCCAACCCCTATGCATAGGTTCCCAATGTCACGAAACCCGCAAGTTGATCACCAAAACATACATCAAGTGGCACATGATATCCCATTGTCACCACAGATAATCACGGCAAGACATACATCAAGTGTTCTCATAAAAGACTCAATCCAATAAGATAACTTGAAAGGGGAAACTCAATTCATCACAAGAGAGTAGAGGGGGAGAAACATCATAAGATCCAACTACAATAGCAAAGCTCGGGATACATCAAGATCGTGCCATAGAGGGAACACGAGAGAGAACACGAGAGAGAGAGAGAGAGAGAGAGAGAGAGAGAGAGAGAGAGAGAGAGAGAGAGAGAGATCAAACACATAGCTACTGGTACATACCCTCAGCCCCGAGGGTGAACTACTCCCTCCTCGTCATGGATAGCGCCGGGATGATGAAGATCGCCACCGGTGATGGATCCCCCTCCAGCAGGGTGCCGGAACGGGCTCCCGAGAGGTTTTTGGTGGATACGGCGGTGGAACTCCCGATCTATCTTCTGTTCTGGAAGTTTTACGATACGTAGGTATATATGGGTGCAAGGGGTACGTCGGTGGAGCTACGGGGGCCCCACGAGGCAGGGGGCACGCCCTAGGGGGGTGGGCGCGCCCCCCACCCTCGTGAGCACCTCCCGTATCTTCTGACATGGAGTCCAAGTCCATCAGATTGGTTTCCTTCCAAAAATAACTTCTCCAGTTGATTTCGTTCCGTTTTGACTCCGCCTGATATTCCTTTTCCTCGAAACACTAGAATAGGCATAAAACAACAAATCTAGGCTGGGCCTCCGGTTAATAGGTTAGTCCCAAAAATAATATAAAAGTGGATAATAAAGCCCAATATTGCCTAAAACAGTAGATAAAGTAGCATGGAGCAATCAAAAATTATAGATACGTTGGAGACATATCAGTAATACCCTACTTCCTTCTTGATTGACTTTGATGAGTACAGGGGTTACAAGAGTTGATCTACCTCGAGATCGTAATGGCTAAACCCTAGATGTCTAGCCTGTATGATTGTGATTACCTCCATGAACTAAACCCTCCGGTTTATATAGACACCTGAGGGACCTAGGGTTGTACAGAGTCGGTTTACAGAGAAAGGAAGATGCATGATCCGAACGCCAAGCTTGCCTCCCACGCAAAGGAGAGTCCCATACGGACATAAGGGAGGGCCTTCTGTCTTGTATCTTCGCAGCTCACTAGTCCGGCCCATATCGCATAGCCCGGACACGTGAGGACCCCCTAGTCCAGGACTCCCTCAGTAGCCCCTGAACGAGCCTTCAATGACAATGTATTCGGCGCGCAGATTGTCTTCGACATTGCAAGGCGGGTTCCTTCTCCGAATACTCCAGAGCAGTCCTCCGCACATAATAGTTGTATCTGGATCTGTTTAATAATTACGACCTTAAGTTGTAAGGCCAAAAATACTCAAAGCAAAGCAAGTCACGTCCATAGGCGATTTTTTCGGCGAGGTTTATGTCCTGGCCTTGTTAGTATTTTGAACCATTTTACAACCTCGGCTTCGTGTTTCAAGGCACGGTCATAGGCATGTCTTGTCAAAGCAGGGATCATGCCCTCTTATCACGGGATTGTCATCAATAGGGGTTTGGGTAATCCAACTGTGCCGTTCACACACACCCTCTTATGAGGGGATGCTTGATATCCACTGCCTTTATAAGAAGATAAGGATCCGTCTTTTTACCCCACGCCTTCCTCCTCCTCAGCCCATCTGCCATTCGAGCTCCAGCGCCCAAGTTCCAATCTATTCCATTGCCACCAAACACCCTAGCGATGTCCGGATCTGGAGCGCAAGGCAAATGGATGGCTTCCGCTGTTACAGAGGAGAACATCAAGGAGCTCCGGGAAGCTGGGTACTTGGCCGCGGACATAGTCCACCGGCTCCCTGCCAAAAACAGATCATTCCCACCCCGGAGCCTAATGAGAGGGTAGTGTTCATCCCCCATTTCCTTCGCGGACTAGGGTTTCCCCTTCATCCTTCCATCCGCGGTCTCATGTTTTACTATGGGTTAGATTTTCATGATCTAGCCCCGAATTCCTTCCTTAGTATTTCGGCGTTTATCGTCATGTGCGAGGCATTCCTCCGCATTCCTCTCCACTTCGGCCTGTCGCTCAGGGTCTTCAATGTGAAGCTGAAGGTGGTCGACGGTCAACACGCGGAGTGCAGCGACGCTATGGTGAGCAAGCTTCCCAACGTCACTTGGCCCAAGGGGACCTTCGTGGAGACCGTCAAAGGGTGGCAGCAGGGGTGGTTCTACGTCACGGAACCCCGTGATGCCACATGAGCCGCCGCTTTCAAGTCCGGGCCCCCGATGCGGCTTACATCCTGGCTCAATAAGGGCCTAGATTGGGAGCCGTCTGACGAGGTGACGATGCTGCAGAGTCGCGTCAAGGGTATGATAAACAAGAACACTAGTCTTGCTAGTGTGATCCAGGTGATGATTTTTCACCGGATTCTCCCTTGCCAATGCCAGACTCTATATATGTGGGAGTTCGACCCGGCCAGTCCTTGGACCCTGCAGCGGTTTTTTGGCACGACACACGAAGACATATGGAAGCTGCTTTTCAAGGCTCAGAAGTCGTGGCCGGAAACGGCCGAAGACCTTGGCCTCGACTGCACTCATTCAGCCACTCCGGTAAGTTTTATGATGACCTCAATTTGTAAATCCAAGGAATATACTGAGTTTTCCATCCTCCCCGTAGGGCTAGACAAAGAAGGCGAAGCAGATCCAATGTCCTACTCCGCTGCCCAAAGACTCAGCCACTCCTCTATTGACGAGGATGCTGGTGCTGGCATTGTATCAGGCGCCAAAAAAGAAGGCTAAGAAGAAGAGCAAGGAGACCAGAGGTGGCCTCCACAGTAAGGGTGCTTCAGACGTCGTGTCTGAAGACACCGAGACTCTCTCCTTTCATGACGAAGATGTAGAGGAGGAAGAGAGCAACTCACCCCTTAAGGGGGGAAGAAGAAAAGGGCGGCTTCCACGGATCTAGAGGCAGAGGCGTCCAAGAAGGGGAAACTCTCCCTTTCGGATGATTCCGAAACGGATGCCGATGCCATCCCCGAGTGGCACCCCAGGCCGAAGCCCCTGGCCAGATCATAAGTATCTAAAGACACCGTTCATATATCCGGTTTCATGCCTTGTGGTTCTAGCATAGTGAATTGCATGTTGCAGCCCGACTCGCGATCTCCCCCAACGATCATCGTCATTTGGGAACTCGCTAGGGCTGAACGAGATGGAGAGCGAGTCGCCTCTGCAGGTCTCTCCACCCATCGCTATGGACAATGGTGAAGTGTTGTCCCAAAGAACCTCTCCAGGTCACGGGGAGGTGCGGGAGGCCGTGAAGGTGGCGACAGAGGGTAATACCTCTGTTGTCGAAAAGAGGGGGAAATCGACCCCATGGAGACCGGCGACGGGGGCCATGCTTAATTCAGGCCCCAGCTGGATATTATTCTGGAGATTCATACGACACCAGAATCGGGCGAGCAACCTCCTTCGAGAGAAGGGGGAGCACCATCTCCACCGGCGTCCTCTATCAATCTGGAGGCGCCAGACACTCTGGTGGAAGTGCTTCAGAGTGCTTCCATTATGGAGGAACACCGTACCCACACCGTACCCTTATGGGTACGGTGGTTGAAAAGGTCCAGTCCACTAAAAACGGATTGAACGAAGCCTATACCAGCCTTTTAATAGGCTTTGAGGTATGTGACATAATATATTTTTGGCTATTTGCAAAAGGAATGCCTATGTATAGATAGTAGCCCCCGAGACTCTGTTCGACATTCGCGAAGAAAGGCCGAACAGAGGACCGAATAATGCTTGGCAGGAGCTAACATATATGTCTCTTTTGATGAACAGGCTTCGATGCGAGCGGCAACCTCGCATGCCGCTGAAGTGTCCAAACTAAAGCGGAAGTTGGAGGAAAAGCAAGGTATGCGATACCGAAACATATCTGAAATGATATGAGTTCCGATTTGTTATCTAAATGAGCTTTATGATTACGCTCATAGTTGACGCGTCTGAGGCCGAGGCCCTCAAGAGCGCGCTGGCCGAGGCCAAGAAGGAGGCGGACGAGGAGCAAACCGCCCACCGAAAACATGAAGCGAGGTTGGATGAAGCCCAACAAGAGCTCAAGGATGCTATAAGCAAATGTGAGTCCTTGGAGCGCAAGGTGTCGGATCGAGACTCCGAACTTTCTATGGCGCTCCAAAGTGCGAAGGAGGCCCGGGTTGAAGCCCAAGGCGCTTGTCGGGAGATCTGGGAGGCAAAGCAGATCGCGGCGGGTAAGGCCTTTAATATGCAGAGAAAATTTGTAAGGAGAAAGTACACCTTACTGGCCCGCATTTGGAGTTCCCCAGGAGTGTTTGTGGATCTACCTCGGAGTGTTGTTGATGCTGCGGATTTCTTCCGAGCTGAAGAGGGGAGCTCCACAGAGAAGCTATTCTGGTCACAGTATCTTGCGCCAGAGCATCCAGTGCCCCTCAGTGATCACCTGAAACAGCTGACCGAACTGCACAGGGTGGCCGAAATGGCCATGAAGGACGTTATAGTCCGTCTTTGGCCAGTCGAACCCATACCCGGTAGCTACTTTGGGCTTGTGAAGCGTCTAGTCGATGTCTGCCCACGGCTTGACGCTATAAAGCGGTCAGTCTGTATCGAAGGTGCCTAGATGGCCTTCGCCCGTGTCAAGGTGCAGTGGGCGAATATGAATGCCACCAATCTTGCAACTGAGGGACCGCCCGCAAGCAAGGAGCACTGTACACCGGAGCGGTATTTCAACGACGTCCTTGAAGGATCCCGCATTGTAGAGGGCCAGTGTTCGAAGGACATCATTTTTGAATGAATGTAGCTGTGCTGCCCGAACTTTGTATTATGAAAACAAGGCTTTTGTATAATATTTTTGCTTGTTTTGTCTTAGGTTATTTCCCTCCTTTGCGGCCGTGTTACTGTATCTGAGAGTTGGCCAGTCATCGGCTTCGATCCCCACGTAGGTAGTACAGGGGTGTTCGGAACAACACATGAACACACTTAACCCAACATCTTGGTCCTTGAAGGAGGTGTTAGTGCGGCAAACCAGGCAATCAGACTATGCGGCTTTATCACCCTCACTTAGCCATAGGAGTTTGACAATAAAATTGCAGGCGCAACCCCTGGCACTGTTCGGCTATCCGAACTTGGTTGTTGTAGACACCTGTCCTGGTGAAGACCGGTCCGTCGCATAACACAGAAAAAATCGCAAGAGATTTTTAATTAGTCGCCGAATACCTGACCAGCTCTTGCCGCATCATGACAGTTAGTTTTCGGCTTTCTCTACTGAGGTGTTTATCCAGATGAGCCAGAAACACAATCTCAGTAGTTCTCCCTTTACTACCTTAGTCGAACAAGCGGAACATAAGGTAGTAACAACAAGAGTCGGGCAACCCAACTATTGACCAAAGACATGATTCGGAGTCGATGCATATAATGCTATATTCGGGACACCGAATTGTACTATAAAAAGTGTTTGGACTTATTGTATTTTGAAGAAGTGTACGCGGTTGAATGAAGCCCCTGGCGATTTAAGTCGTGCCGAGGTGTACATGACAATCGGACTAAAAAAAGAGGGAATACAAATTAAGAAATAAGCCAGTACCAAATAGGTTGGGCGAAAAACTGTTTCCATTATAGTCTGATTGATACGTCAAAACATATCTTGTACAGATAATGCTATAAGCATCGAGGCTATTTTACATGCCGAGCACAAGGGAAAGATGTGTACATGTACTAAAAAGGGGAAGAGGTGATCTTAAGATCCTTTAGATACTCTGCCATACATCTGCGCTGCTTTTCGCCTTGGTGTGTGATCCTTTGAGAGGATCACTGAGTAGATTTTCATAAGGGGCCGGGAAAAGGGCCCTTGGCACCATAAAAAGTTGATGTGGGTTGTAGGGAACCTGAAAAAACAAAGATAAGAAAAAGGTAGATATGAGGGTCCAGGTACGGTCGAGCCGTATTATGGACTTTATCCTTGATATGCCTCCATCATTGCCCATGGTACCTTTAGTGTGTAGTTATGTGCACATGGTACATACGCCGCGGTTCGGTTGGGGCTAAGACAGAGGCTGAATTGCTAATCGAGCTCCTGATGAGCTGGACTATCATTCCGCAGGGTAGTCCGGACTCGTTTGACAGGGTCTGGGGGCTTGACTGTCGATATGGAGTTCAGCTTGATAAGGCCGACCTGTACCTCCGCTGCGAGGGCCGCGGTGTGTTCCTCAGTACGACGGGAGCAATCCATGTTTCCATGGACTGTTATAACACCGCGTGGTCTTGGCATCTTGAGTTTTAGATAAGCATAGTGCGGGACCGCATTGAAGCAGGCAGACGCAGTTCGTTCGAGTAGTGCGTGATAGCCACTACGGAAAGGGACGATGCCGAAGATCAAGTCTTTGCTTCTTGTCCGGCGAACCGAAGATGACCTCCAATGTGATTGAGCCCGTGCAGCGGGCCTCTACACCAGGTATTACTCCTTTGAAGGTAGTTTTGGTGGACTTGATTCTTGACGAGTCAATACCCATTTTGCGTACTGTGTCCTGATAGAGCAGGTTAAGACTGCTGCCGCCGTCCATAAGGACTCTCATGAGGTGGAATCCACCGATAATTGGGTCGAGGACCAATGCGGCTGAACCTCCATGACGGATACTGGTCGGATGGTCTCTGCAATCGAAAGTGATTGGGCATGCTGACCATGGGTTGAATTTTGGGGCGACTGGCTCTATCGCATAAACGTCCCTTAACGCGTGCTTGTGCTCCCTCTTGGGGATGTGAGTAACGTATATCATGTTCACTATTTTGATCTCGGGGGAAAATTTATTCTGTCCCCCTGTGTTCAGTGGGCGAGGCTCCTTGTCGTCAACCTTGCTAGGTGACCCTTTCCCCGTGTGCTTGGTGTTTAACTTACCGGCCTATTTAAAGACCCAACAACTTCTGTTGGTATGGTTGGCAGGATTGTCAGGGGTGTCGTGAATCTGGCAAGGTCGATCGAGTATTTGGTCCAGGCTAGATGAATCGTCTTTGTTTCTTTTGAATGGCTTCTTCCACTGACCGGGTTTGGAGGCATTGAATCCGGCATTGACCGCCGTGTCTTCGGCATTGTCAATGTTGCTCCGACACTTGTTTTTGTTGTGTCGAGGCCTGCCGTTGCTGTTTCTAGCTTCAAAAGGGCCAGGGTCGCTGGTACTATTGCTGCTACGGGCTAGCCAGCTATCTTCGCCTGCGCAAGTGGGTCATGAGTGATGTGAGGGCTGCCATGGACTTCGGCTTTTCTTGGCCGAGGTGTCGGGTGAGCCATTCGTCGCGAAAATGCTGTGTTTAAAGGCGGCTAGATCCTCGGCGTCCAGACAATCAACAATTTGGTTCTTTTTAATTAGGAACTGGGTCCAGAATTTTCTGGCTAACTCTCCAAGCTGCTGGATTATGTGACTGAGGTCATCGGCGTCCGGAGGCCGGATATAAGTGCCTTGGAAGTTGTCTCTAAAGGCATCCTCCAGGTCTTCCCAGCTTCCAATAGAGTTTTCAGGGAGGCTGTTTAACCAGTGCCGAGCCGGTCCCTTAAGTTTTAGGGGGAGGTATTTGATGGCATGTAAATCGTCACCGCGAGCCATGTGAATGTGGAGAAGAAAGTCTTCAAACCATACCGCGGAATCCATTGTGCCATCGTATGATTCAATGTTCACAGGTTTAAACCCTTCTGGGAACTGGTGCTCCATTACCTCATCGGTGAAGCATAGGAGGTGTGCGGCGCCTCTGTATCGGGCAACGTCACGACACAGTTCAGATGGAGTTTGTATGCGGTTTTCGGCCCGGGTGAAGGTGTGCTTGTCGCGCCAGGCCTGATGGCTGTCTTATCATGCTCAGGAACGCCCCCTTGATCCATAGATTGATCTGGTCTGACCGGCTCTATTATCCAGGTCCTGTCGTAGGTCATAAGTGTATCCTGCAGCCGCTGTCTCTCTGCCTTTATGGCGGGGTGGTGCAGGCTGGTGTTCGGCTTGAGTTGCTGCTCTGTCCAAGCCACATGGTGTTTGGTCAGGTCTGTCGGCAGCGTTACGCGTTGTCGGTATAGGCTCTGGGGCCTCATCGTCGAATTGGGGTAGCAGCTTGCGCTTCGGGTAACACTTAGTTGGGCATTCGAGGCCGTATTCCTTGGCTGTCAGGACATTAGTCCATCTGTCATTGAGCACATCATGATCAGCTTGAAGCTACTGGTGCTTCTTTTTCAGGCTTCTTGCTGTGGCTATTAGTCGTCACTTAAAGCGGTCTTGTTCGAGGGGTTCCTTTGGCACAATAAAATCTTTGTCGTCGAGGCTCACATCCTCTTCGGATATCGATAAGTAGTTACTATCCTCCGAGCCCTCGTTCCCGATAGGATCGTCGAGGTTGACTTTCCCATCCTCCCAATCACAATGCTCGGATGTTGGTTCGATAGGGGCTTCTTTGTATTCGGCGTTATCCGGAGTATTGTTGTCTCCGGTGCCGGTACTGCTGTCTTTTTCGCGACGCGATTTCGAGCGGCGCCGCTGATATCGACGCTTTGGTGGTGCCACGGGAGGCTTTTCCTCGACAAGATCCTTCCCACCATCATCGTCATCTTCTTTGGGTGTGTCCACCATGTACACATCATATGTGGAAGTGGCCGTCCAGCGTCCGGTAAACGGCGGGTTCTGCCTTTGCTCTTCTCTGGCATCGTCGTCCATGCCGTCGATGTCTTCGGAAGCGTAATTGAGCATGTCGGTTAAGTCCTCGACAATGGCTATGGAGTGGGTGGAGGGTGGGACGTCAAATTCCCCGCTCTCAGCCCCTAGTGTGGGCTGGGCGTAGTTTGGCAGTGATTCTTCTGCAATGGCGAGAGATCACATTAAGTCTAGGGCCTCGTTTAAGAGTGAGAGTAGGACGGGGAAGCGAGAGTCCGTGAAGTAGGGTGATACGTCTCCAACGTATCTATAATTTTTGATTGTTCCATGCTATTTATTTTACACATTTATATCATTTTTGGGACTAACCTACTAACCGGAGGCCCAACCCGTATTGCTATTTTTTTGCCTATTTCAGCATTTCAAAGAAAAGGAATATCAAACGGAGTCCAAATGGAATGAAACCTTCGGGAGCGTGATTTTTGGAACGAACGTGATCCAGAGGACTTGGAGTGCAAGTCAAGAAGCAATCAAGGCAGCCAGGAGATAGGAGAGCGTGCCCACCCCTCCTGGGCGTGCCCCCTGTCTCCTGGGCCCCATGAGCGGCCACCGACGTACTTCTTCCTCCTATATATACCTACGTACCCCGAAAACATCCAGGGAGCCACTGAAACACAATTTCCACCGCCGTAACCTTCTGTATCCGCGAGATCCCATCTTGGAGCCTTCGCTGGCGCTCCGCCAGAGGGGGAATCGACCACGGAGGGCTTCTACATCAACACCATAGCCCCTCCAATGAGTTGTGAGTAGTTTACCACAGACCTTCGGGTCCATAGTTATTAGCTAGATGGCTTCTTCTCTCTTTTTGGATCTCAATACAATGTTCTCCCCCTCTCTTGTGGAGATCTATTCGATGTAAACTCTTTTTGCGGTGTGTTTGTAGAGATCCGATGAATTGTGGGTTTATGATCAAGTTTATCTATGAGAAATATTTGAATCTTCTCTGAATTCTTTTATGTAGGATTGAGTTATCTTCGCAAGTCTCTTTGAATTATCAGTTTGGTTTGGCCTACTAGATTGATCTTTCTTGCCATGGGAGAAGTGCTTAGCTTTGGGTTCAATCTTGCGGTGTCCTTACCCAGTGACAGAAAGGGTTGGAAGGCACGTATTGTATTGTTGCCATCGAGGATAAAAATATGGGGTTTATATCATATTGCTTGAGTTTATCCCTCTACATCATGTCATCTTTCTTAATGCGTTACTCTGTTCTTATGAACTTAATACTCTAGATGCATGCTGGATAGCGGTCGATGTGTGGAGTAATAGTAGTAGATGTAGGCAGGAGTCGGTCTACTTGTCGCGGACGTGATGCCTATATACATGATCATGCCTAGATAATATCATAATTATTCGCTTTTCTATCAATTGCTCGACAGTAATTTGTTCACCCACCGTAATACTTATGCTATCTTGAGAGAAGCCACTAGTGAAACCTATGGCCCCCGGGTCTATCTTTTATCATATAAGCTTTCAATCTACTTTTATTTGCATCTTTACTTTTTGTATCTATATTATAAAATACCAAAAATATATTTATTTTATCATACTATCTCTACCAGATCTCACTTTCGCAAGTGGTCGTGAAGGGATTGACAACCCCTTTATTGCATTGGTTGCGAGTTCTTTGTTTGTTTGTGTAGGTGCGTGGGACTTTTGAGGAGCCTCCTACTGGATTGATACCTTGATTCTCAAAAACCGAGGGAAATAATTATGCTACTTTGCTGCATCACCCTTTCCTCTTCAAGGAAAACCAACGCAAGCTCAAGACGTAGCAAGAAGGATTTCTGGCGCCGTTGCCGGGGAGGTCTTCGCTCAAGTCAAGACATACCAAGTACCCATCACAAACTCATCTCCCTCGAATTTACATTATTTGCCATTTGCTTATCGTTTTCCTCTCCCCCACTTCACCCTTGCCGTTTTATCTGCCCTCTCTTTTCCAATCTTCTCTCTCTCTCTCTTTTGCTCGCCTTTTTTCGTTTGCTCGCGTGTTAGATCGTTTACCTTGTCATTATGGATAGTCCTCCTATCCTTGTCATCACTCCCGAACATGAAATTCTCAATTTTAAGCAAAGGGAGGGAGAAAATTTAAAAGATGCATGGCATAGAATTTGCAATGCTCAAAATAAATCTACTAGGAAGCTTTCTACTTCCGTACTTCTTCGCAATTTTTATGTAGGCATTACTCCTTGGAATAGATGTGTTCTTGATACCGTTACCGGAGGGGATTTCTTGAGTAGCCATACTTTTGATGCTTATCATGCCATGTTAGATTTGTTTGGCCCACCACCTCTTTTGGTTAATGGGACTGTTTTAACTTTAGAACATGTGATGCAACGGCTTGAGATTATTGAAAATAAAGTTGCCACTGTTGAGTTGATTGAACATTTGGATAAAAAGATTCATAATCACATTACCCAATATGGATCTAGGGTTGGAGTTCCTTTGAAAAATCTTAAAGATAAAGAACCTATAGTTAATTAAAAACACTCCAAATCCCCTAGGGAGAATCTTCTAAAAATAAGGGTGAATCTTCTAGTAAGGAAGACGCGGATCTCAAATCCATAAGTGTTCATCACAATTGTCTCTCTATTGTTAAGGAACCTTTTGCTACAAAAAAATTTCTTGAATTTTTGCCTAAAGGTTTAATAGTTGCTAAAAAGGGAGAAACCCCTAAAGATTATAAGTGCTCTATTGAGGAATTGAGTGCCAAAGATGGCACTACTTAGATCTATCTTCGCTTTTATGCCTAGCTAGGGGCGTTAAACGATAGCGCTAGTTGGGAGGCAACCCAATATTCTTTGTGTTTTTTGTTTTTGTTTCTGTTTAGTAATAAATTTTTCATCTACCTTCTGTTTAGATGTGTTTTTTTGTTTTAGTTAGTGTTTGTGCCAAGTAGAACCTATAGGATAACCTATGATGATAGTTGATTTGATTCTGCTGAAACACAGAAACTTTGCACTCACGAGAAAAAACTCAATAAATCACATAAACGTGCTTTTGCGTTGATTCTTTTTTCTGCTGATCAATAAACAAATTTTACAGGACTTCATATTTTGGTAGGATTTTTAGAGTTCAATAAGTGTTCATTAGTTACAGATTTCTACAGACTGTTCTGTTTTTGACAGATTCTGCCTTTCGTGTGTTGTTTGCTTATTTTGATGCATCTATGGCTAGTAAAATAGTTTATAAACAATAGAGAAGTTGGAATACAGTAGGTTTAACACCAAAATAAATAAATAATTAGTTCATTACAGTACCTTATGTGGTGGTTTTGTTTTCTTTCACTAACGGAGCTTATAAGATTTCCTGTTGAGTTTTGTGTTCTGAAGTTTTCAAGTTTTGGGTAAAGCTTTGATGGACTATGGAATAAGGAGTGGCAAGAGCATAAACTTGGGATGCCCAAGGCACCCCCAAAATATTCAATAACAGCCAAAAGCCTAAGCTTGGGGATGCCCCGGGAAGGCATCCCCTCTTTCGTCTTCGTTCATTGGTAACTTTACTTGGAGCTATATTTTTATTCGCCACATGATATGTGTTTTCCTTGGAGAGTCGTGTATTATATTAGTCTTTTATTTTTAGTTTACCACAATCATCCTTGCTGTACACACCTTTTGGGAGAAGCCCACTTGATTGAAGTTATTAGAATTTGCTATGTGCTTCACTTATATCTTTTGAGCTTGATAGTTTTTGCTCTAGTGCTTCACTTATATCTTTTAGAGCACGGCGGTGGCTTAATTTTATAGAAATTGCTAGTCTCTCATGCTTCACTTATATTATTTTGAGAGTCTTTTAGAACAGCATGGTATTTGCTATGGTTATAAATTGGTCCTATAATGGTAGGCATCAAGTTGGGTATAATAAAAACTATCATAGGAAGTGAATTGGATGCTATGATCAATTTGATACTTGATAATTGTTTTGAGATATGGAGGTAGTGATATTAAAGTCATGCTAGTTGGGTGATTACAAATTTAAAGAATGCTTGTGTTAAAGTTAGCAAGTCCCGTAGCATGCACGTATGGTTAAAGTTGTGTAACAAATTTGAAACATGAAGTGTACCTGGCTTGTGCATCCTTATGAGTGGCGGTCGGGGACGATCGATGGTCTTTTCCTACCAATCTATCCCTCTAGGAGCATGCGCATAGTGCTTGATTTTTGATGACTTATAAATTTTTGCAATAAGTATATGAGTTCTTTTGACTAATGTTGAGTCCATGGATTATACACACTTTTACCTTTCCACCATTGCTAGCCTCTTCGGTACTGTGCATTGCCCTTTATCACCTTGAGAGTTGGTGCAAACTTCGCCGGTGCATCCAAACCCCGTGATACGATACGCTCTATCACACATAAACCTCCTTATATCTTCCTCAAAACAGACACCATACCTACCTATTATGGCATTTCCATAGCCATTCCGAGATATATTGCCGTGCAACTTTCCACCGTTCCATTCATCATCATCATGACATACTTTACTTTTGTCATATTGCCATTGCATGATCATGTAGTTGACATCATATTTGTGGCAAAGCCACCATGTTCATACATGTCACTCTTGATTCATTGCACCATCTCGGTACACCGCCGGAGGCATTCATATAGAGTCATATCTTGTTCTAGTTTCAAGTTGTAATTCATATGTTGTAATCAATGAAAGTGTGATGATCATCATTATTAGAGCTTTGCCCAAAAACAAAAAAAAGAAGAAAAAAGAAAGGCCAAAAGAAAAAAAGAAAGGCCAAAGAAAAGAAAAAGAAAAAAAATAAAAAAAATAAAAGAGGCAATGTTACTATCTCTTTTTCCACACTTGTGCTTCAAAGTAGCACCATGTTCTTCATGTAGTGAGTCTCATATCTTGTGCTTCAAAGTAGCACCATGTTTTTCATATAGTGAGTCTCATATGTTGTCACTTTCATATACTAGTGGGAATTTTTTATTATAGAACTTGGCTTGTATATTCCTACGATGGCTTCCTCAAATGCCGTAGGTCTAGTGCATTCGTTTATAGCTCTAGTGCATCCGTTGCATGGCAATCCCTACTCCTCATGTTAACATCAATTGATGGGCATCTCCATAGCCCGTTGATTATCCTCGTCAATGTGAGACTTTCTCTTTTTTTGTCTTCTCCACACAATCCCCATCATCATATTCTATTCCATCCATAGTGCTATATCCATGGCTCACACTCATGTATTGCGTGAAGGTTGAAAAAGTTTGAGATTATTTAAGTACGAAACAATTGCTTGGCTTGTCATCGGGGGTGTAGAATTTGGGAACATCTTTGTGTGACGAAAATGAAGCATAGCCTAACTATACGATTTTGTAGGGATGAACTTTCTTTAGCCATGTTATTTTAAGAAGACATGATTGCTTTGATTAGTATGCTTGAAGTGTTTCTATTTATTATATCAATATGAACTTTTATTTTGAATCATTTGGATCTGAACATTCATGCCACAATAAAGAAAATTACATTGAGAATTATGCCAGGTAGCATTCCACATCAAAAATTCTGTTTTTATCATTTACCTACTCGAGGACGAGCAGGAATTAAGCTTGGGGATGCTTGATACGTCTCCAACGTATCTATAATTTTTGATTGTTCCATGCTAATATATTACCCCTTTTGGATGTTTATGGGCTTTATTTTACACATTTATATCATTTTTGGGACTAACCTACTAACCGGAGGCCCAGCCCGTGTTGCTGTTTTTTTTGCCTATTTCAGTATTTCGAAGAAAAAGAATATCAAACGGAGTCCAAACGGAATGAAACCTTCAGGAGCATGATTTTTGGAATGAACGTGATCCAGAGGACTTGGAGTGCAAGTCAAGAAGCAATCGAGGCGGCCAGTAGATAGGGTGCGCGTCCACCCCTCCTGGGCGCGCCCCATGTCTCCTGGGCCTCACGAGCGGCCACCGACGTACTTCTTCCTCCTATATATACCTACGTACCCCAAAAACATCCAGGGAGGCACCGAAACACAATTTCCACCGCTGTAACCTTTTGTATCCGCGAGATCCCATCTTGGAGCTTTCGTCGGCACTCCGCCGGAGGGGGAATCGACCACGGAGGACTTCTACATCAACATCATAGCCCCTCCGATGAGTTGTGAGTAGTTTACCATAGACCTTCGGGTCCATAGTTATTAGCTAGATGGCTTCTTCTCTCTTTTTGGATCTCAATACAATGTTCTCCCCCTCTCTTGTGGAGATCTATTCGATGTAAACTCTTTTTGCGGTGTGTTTTTCGAGATCCGATGAATTGTGGGTTTATGATCAAGTTTATCTATGAGAAATATTTGAATCTTCTCTAGATTCTTTTATGTATGATTGAGTTATCTTTGCAAGTCTCTTCGAATTATCAGTTTGATTTGGCCTACTAGATTGATATTTCTTGCCATGGGAGAAGTGCTTAGCTTTGGGTTCAATCTTGCGGTGTCCTTACCCAGTGACAGAAAGGGTTGCAAGGCACGTATTGTATTGTTGCCATCGAGGATAAAAAGATGGGGTTTATATCATATTGCTTGAGTTTATGCCTCTACATCATGTCATCTTTCTTAATGCGTTACTCTGATCTTATGAACTTAATACTCTAGATGCATGCTGGATAGCGGTCGTTGTGTGGAGTAATAGTAGTAGATGCAGGCAGGAGTCGGTCTACTTGTCGCGGACGTGATGCCTATATACATGATCATGCCTAGATAATCTCATAATTATTTGCTTTTCTATCAATTGCCTGGCAGTAATTTGTTCACCCATCGTAATACTTATGCTATCTTGAGAGAAGCCACTAGTGAAACCTATGGCCCCCGGGTCCATCTTTTATCATATAAGCTTTCAATCTACTTTTATTTGCATCTTTACTTTTTGCATCTATATTATAAAATACCAAAAATATATTTATCTTATCATACTATCTCTATCAGATCTCACTTTCGCGAATGGCCGTTGTCGGTGTCAAAACCGGCGGATCTCGGGTAGGGGGGCCCAAGCAGGGCGTCTTAGGATCAATGGTAACAGGAGGCAAGGGACACAATGTTTACCCAGGTTCGGGCCCTCTTGATGGAGGTAAAACCCTACTCCTGCTTGATTAATATTGATGATATGGGTAGTACAAGAGTTGATCTACCACGAGATTAGAGAGGCTAAACCCTAGAAGCTAGCCTATGGTATGACTGTTGCTGTTGTATCTATTGACTAGCCTGGCCTCGGTTTATATAAGGCACCAGAGGCCTAGGATAACAAGAGTCCTAGCCGAATACGCCGTTGGGGGAGGAGTCCTTGTCTTGATCGCCAAGTCTTGTGGAATCTTCCTTGTATGCGGCAGCTGTCCGAACTGACCCATGAGTATACGGCCATGGGGGTCCTCGGCCCAATCTAACAGATCGGGAGATGACGTGGTGAGTACCCCCTAGTCCAAGACATCGTCAGTAGCCCCCTGAATCGGTTCAAGTTAGGGATGCTCCTCGATTCTTCCGAACTGTTCTTCATCTTCAGTTGTCGGTCTTGAAAACTGGTTCAACAAATCTTCTCATCTTCGATCTTGAGGATCGCCGAAATGCATTCGACGAGTTTACACGTCGGGTATCCGAGGAGCCCCTTTAAGTTTCCGGCCTTTATCAATGCCTTGTTATTTTTATGCCACACCTCGGGTTCGAAGTTGTTCCCGGGAGGCAGTGTCCTCTTGCGTCCGAGCTCTAACGCCGGACTGCATTCAAGGTATCTCTTGCAGCTGAGCACCAATGCCGAACTGCTTCCGAGCTCCAACGCCGGAATGTATCCAAGCTCTAACGCCGGACTGTGTCCAAGCTCCAACGCCGGACAGTATCCGAGCTCCAATGCCCGACTGTGTCCAAGCACCAACGCCGAACAGTATCAGAGGTCCAACGCCGGACTATATCCGAGATGTCATAGATCATCTGGGTTCAAAAAAGTTGAAGGAGTTTAGCCGAGCTTAATGCCGGGAATGCCCTTTAAGGAGCCAGCCACTTGCTTCCGAGCTATATGCCGAACTGCTTCTGAGGTGGTTAAGCACCTCGGTCATGGGCTGATTTTGGTCAATGTTTTTTATTGATGCAATTTATTCTCTAACGAGATATATAGCCAGTAGCCCTCAAGTTGTGTATCGGTCTAAAACCCGAGATGCACCTGAAGGATGACATAAGACCGCTGATCCCAATAACCGCTAAGACTCAGGTTGATTTGCAAAATTGGCCTGAGGATCAAGTCCTAGCTCGGCAGAATACTTCGGGACACCAAAAGCGGCGTGCTCAGTCCTCGAGACTCAAGTTGGGTGCAACCGACCAACCTGAGGATCAAAATCTCCTCGGAAACTGTATTGCACTTCAAATTTTCTGCATAGAATAGGCAATGCAGTAGCCTCCGAGACACTGGTCGGGTGGCAACACCAGATCAGGGGATCGATGTACCTCTTTAATATTTGTAAATAATAAGCCCGAAGCCCAATAGCCCCCGAGCCTTAATGCGGGCACGGGTGGCCGAATTAAGGATCGATATCCATAGTAAAATCACAAATTATGTGTAGTGAATCTATGTATCCAAGTACTTTATGTCATTAATGCTCGGATCCGCATTGTACAAAACTTTGTTGACCGACCATCGGCTTCAACCTCCGCGGCCAGTAGCCGAGGAGTGTTTGTCCTACTTTATAAAGCCTTTATGAGGGCAAAGATTTACGATAAACAAGGCAATCTGGCCATACGGTTTTATAAACAAAGGTACGCAGAGAGATATGTTATATTGCTGTTTAACATAGGAAATGTCTTCCAAAGAAAATAGTTACGCTATCGGTTTCTTTCTTTGGGATGGCATGCTAAGCATGATCATGAAACCTCAGCTCTAATGTAAGAGCAAAATATTGAGGATTTAGTTTGGGAGGCCAGTTACTAGCCCCCGGTAGTGTTTGGCGACAGTCGAGGTCAAGCCGTAAACACTTCGGCCACTGTTATGAATGGCCCGTCGTTTAACACCGTCACCGGAGCGCTGACCAGTTTACGCTTATTGTGACAGTCAGTTTTCGGCTTTCTCCACTGAGGTGCTTAACCATGTGAGCTGGAAGCACAATCATAGTGGTTCTCCCTTTGCACACCTAGCCGAACAAAGCGGAACGTAGGAGGCAAGCGCAGGAGCCGGGCAACCCAACTATTGACTGAAGACACAATTCGAAACTGATGCATATATAGCAATATCCGAGAATGTTTTTGCCGAATCTCTAAAGGTGTCCGGCGTTGCACTGCGAGACTTGTGCTGAAAACACACAAATAGTTTAAAAGTGCCATGGGCTCGAAGAGCCAAAAAACTTATTCAAAAGGTTAATGTCCGAACTAGATCAAGTGTTCGGTGCCAATCCGAAAAATGGACTTTAGAAAAAAAAAGGTGCTTCTGCCGTGCTTTAACATGACACATATTATAAAACGGGTCAGCCTACGGCTCCCGGCTAGTGACCGCACACTTATGTCGAAAAAAGGAGTGATAAATAATAATAATAACTTTGCAACGACTAAGAAAAAAACACTTATTATAAAACGGCTCAAATAAACATAAGAGCCCCCAAGTGACTTGGGTAAAAGAAAGTACTTATATCATATCTATGTTCAACCGAACTTTAAACGCATCTTAACCGACCGTCGGCTTCTCCCTCTTCGGTCAAGGACCGAAAAGTGTTATGTACTCCATCTGTCAAGAATATCGATGGTGTTTCCAATAACCAGGCAATCATGCCATAAGGCTGTAACAGACAAAGCGTGCTCAGGGAACTTATGCTATATTACTGCAAAGTGTAAGAAGCATCTTCGAAGAAAATAGTACCCCCGCCGATACCTTTCTTCGGTGCTCATTGTTATTATGAGACTTGTGCAATAGATTTTTTGTACTCATGAGTTCCGTTGTGTGCCGACCATCATTGAAAACTATAAGAGCACTAGCTTTCGGCTTTACCCAGTCTGAGGTCCGGCTCGGGTGACCCGATCGTGACAATCGCAGAGGTGCTCCCTTTACTCCCTAGCTGAACAATCAGGAACGTAGGGGTAAACACAGGAGCGAGGCAACCCAGCTTGCAAATTTCTTAAGTCAATATGGTGCATATTGTGGCATAATACACGAACAAGGAACGAAGCCGTACAAGTATAATCATATGCAAGAGGAAAAGCTTCATGAAGGAAGCCCCCAAATGAATTGGGTATTTGAATTTATGTGTCACAAACAAAGTTTAGACAAGAATTTTTTTTACAAGCAACATTTTTCCAAAAAAGTATAATGCTTGGTCGAGCCGAACACAAGTTAAAAATTTAAAACTTTGAGCATGAAGGCAACTTAGCTGGTTAATGTGTTCGGTATTGATGATGCGGTCCGAGCTTGATGCGGAACAAGGTTCCATCCCCCAAGCCGGTCCCGAGGTGGCGGAGCAAAGAGCTCGGCATTCCGAAGTGGTGACATAGCACGGTCAGTGCAGGACGGCAGGGTAATGCCGAAGTCCCCGGCATGGGGTAATGAAGTGTTGACGAAGCCCCCCGTCCAGCCGAGGTGATGCCAAAGGATATAGTCCGGCTGGATCATTTTCCTGTGCACAAAAAATAGTGCAAATCGGAGATAACAGTAATAATAAAAAAAATTCGTTGCATAACAAATAATTTATGCAAAGTGAGTAATAAAAGAAATATGGCCTGGCGCCGAAGTCAATGTCAATGTAGGGCGGCGGCGTGATGCGGTAAAGGCATGGCAAGGCCTGAATCCATAGGTCGGTTCGAGTTCCGGATGCGGCGTTCGCCAGACTATGTACGGAAACTGACTGAACCACCATGCGACCGTCGTTAATGTGGCCACCATTTGATAGACCTGCGTACATATGATGGACAAACCAGAGTAATAATTCATTGGGAAAAATGAACCCAAACAAGCAAAGAATACTAGGATTAATAGCACCTGGCTTATTTTGTAGCAATCTGAAGAAAGGTGATTCCCAAAATTGGGACTCGATCCGCACACCTATCGCCTGATGGGCGATAAAGCAACGGCATGGCGATGCTGGCAAAGGTTGGCTCGCCGAGGCAAAGCCCTCGGTCCAGCTAACGTGACGGAGCCGGTCGGCCAGCGATGCCGAAGTCTCCGGAGTAGGTTGATGAAGAGATGATGAAGCCCCCGGTCCAGCGATGCAGGTTATGACGTGGCCGATGCCGGCTTGATGAAGTGACCGTGCGGTGATGCAGGTGTGCCTGCTCCGTGTAATCCATGGGGCGGCGATGTTGGTGATGATTTATCCTTCGCGATGCCGGACTCTTGTTCGGCTTGCCGAGATGATGATCCGAAGAAGTTGAGCTCGGCTCAACAAAGCGACGACGTGTCTAACGCAGGTCGGCCGCCGTGGAGTGATGTTGTCGGGCTGGTTTGACACCGGCGCTACGGTGAAGTTCGTATTGCAAAAATACTTTTAATACTACTGGGATGTGTTTGAGAATAAAATACAACACCCCATACGAAAAATTCCTTCAAAAAGGATGTCCGAGATCCTGTTCATAAAGAAGATGAATTCGGGTCGGATTCGTTCTCGTGCAGAAAGTAGATCCAAAAAGTGATGCACTAATCGGAAGTTTCCCGGAGTTCGGACGGTCGGATCAAGCTGAATTTTTGGCAGGTGGTAGATATTGGAATTCTGCAGCAAATCAACGGTTGGATCTTCCAAAGGACATCCGAGTTAGATGCTGGATACCACGCCCTAAACTCGTCCGGATTCTCGTCCAAATTCAACAGGGCTCCGGTATATCGGAGATTGCCGGAGATTCCTCCATCGGAACTCGACAAAATTTTTGCAGGGTTGTTGTAGACTTAATTCCGTGTAATTCCACCGAAGTAATCGTTTAGGCGACACTCGATGAGGTAATAGCAGCGGATACAAGTTTGCTGTCTAGAAAAACAGCACGGTCGCGTGAGGGCAATGTTGACATTGAGCCCCCGAGCTCCATGGATGACTCCTCCATGATCTTGATAGAGATCGGAGTTGGTGTTGATGAAGGCCCTCATCCGAACATGACGATCGGAGGTAGGGCGCAGTCCTCGGTCAAGCCAAGGTGACCAGTCGAGCTGGTGACGAAGAAGCCGACGTCGCAGTTGACCTGCAGTCGAGCCATTGATCCTTTCGCCGATCACACAGGGGAACTCTCAATGAAAGCACCAATGTCGGTGTCAAAACCGGCGGATCTCGGGTAGGGGGTCCCAAGAAGTGCGTCTTAGGATCAATGGTAACAGGAGGCAAGGGACACAATGTTTACCCAGGTTCGGGCCCTCTCGATGGAGGTAAAACCCTACTCCTGCTTGATTAATATTGATGATATGGGTAGTACAAGAGTTGATCTACCACGAGATTAGAGAGGCTAAACCCTAGAAGCTAGCCTATGGTATGATTGTTGTTGTTGTATCTATCGACTAGCCTGGCCTCGGTTTATATAAGGCACCAGAGGCCTAGGATAACAAGGAGTCCTAGCCGAATACGCCGGTGGGGGAGGAGTCCTTGTCTTGATCGCCAAGTCTTGTGGAATCTTCCTTGTATGCGGCAGCTGTCCGAACTGGCCCATGAGTATACGGCCATGGGGGTCCTCGGCCCAATCTAACAGATCGGGAGATGACGTGGTGAGTACCCCCTAGTCCAGGACACCGTCAGCCGTGAAGGGATTGACAACCCCTTTATTGCGTTGGTTGCGAGTTCTTTGTTTGTTTGTGTACGTGTGTGGGACTTTTGAGGAGCCTCCTACTGGATTGATACCTTGGTTCTCAAAAACTAAGGGAAATAGTTACGCTACTTTGCTGCATCATCCTTTCCTCTTCAAGGAAAACCAACACAAGCTCAAGACATAGCATAGGGGCGGGAGAGAAGTTCCCTGGCCAAGCTCATATGATGTGGATCTCGAGAGTTCAGAGTTAGTGTCCTAAGGCGAGTCCGACTTCATGAGGATAGAGGGGGCTTGGCGTGACTCCAGGCCTGCCGGTGATGCGATCCCCTTCGGTTCTCCGGTGTTAGGCTCTGTAGCTGCAGAGAGTCCGGCGGGCTTTAAACTCCTGTCTTCGGACCTGGTGGTGCGCTCTGGATCTAAGGCCATAGAAGTGATTGGGGCCGTGAACCCTTGGAAGATCAAGTTCCTCGGATGTCAGGGACATAGTTCAGATTTCCAAAACTGATCTGATGACCGGGGGCGTAGCTCTCGATCCGCCTCAGATGGCCAATCAAGTTGGCGCGCAGTGCGAAGCCGCTGAATACGAAAATTTGGCCCGGGAAAAAAGTCTCCCTCAGGGCGGCATTGTTGTAGATGATCGACGGACCGTCGAGCCTTCTAGTGACGGCACATTGGAACTCTCAATGAAAGCACCAATGTCGGTGTCAAAACTGGCAGATCTCAGGTAGGGGGTCCCGAACTGTGCGTCTAAGGATCGAAGGTAACAGGAGGCAGGCTACACGATGTTTACCTAGGTTCGAGCCCTCTTAATGGAGGTAATACGCTACTTCCTGCTTGATTGACTTTGATGAGTATAGGGGTTACAAGAGTTGTCTACCTCGAGATCGTAATGGCTAAACCCTAGATGTCTAGCCTGTATGATTGTGATTGCCTCCATGGACTAAACCCTCTAGTTTATATAGACACTAGATGGACCTAGGGTTGTACAGAGTCGGTTTATAGAGAAAAGAAGATGCATGATCAGAACGCCAAGCTTGCCTCCCATGCAAAGGAGAGTCCCATCCAGACACGAGGAAGGGCCTTCTGTCTTGTATCTTCGCGGCCCACCAGCCAACCCATATCGCATAGCCCAGACGCCCGAGGACCCCCTAGTCCAGGACTCCCTCACCAGCACCTAGCACCAAAGACTTTGAAGTAACTGACGTTTGGCTTGTTACCGGTCAGAAGTTCATAAGATGTTTTCTTGAAGAACTTATGAAGATATACTCTATTGATGATGTGGCATGCAGTATCAATGGCTTCAGGCCAGAATTTTCTTGGAGTCTTGTATTCATCGAGCATTATTCGTGCCATCTCATTGAGAGTTCTGTTCTTGCGCTCCACTATGCCATTTTGCTGAGGTGTGTAAGGAGCAGAGAACTCATGTGTGATGCCCAAAGTATCAAGATAAGTGTCGAGGCCAATGTTCTTGAACTCAGTGCCATTATCACTCCGGATGTGCTTGATCTTGATGCCATAGTTCATCATGGCCCGATTTGCAAAGCGTCTGAAGACATCCTGCACTTCAGTCTTATAGAGAATTATGTGTACCCAGGTGTATCTTGAGTAATCATCAACAATAACGAAGCCATAGAGATGTGCAGTGGTAGTAAGGCTAGAGTAGTGAGTAGGGCCAAATAAGTCCATGTGAAGCAGCTCGAAGGGACGTGAGGTACTCATGATTGTCTTCGAGGTATGCTTGATTCTAGTCATCTTCCCAGCCTCACAGGCACCACATAGATGTGTTGGGGAACGTAGCATGCAATTTCAAAAAAAATCCTACGATCACGCAAGATCTATCTAGGAGATGCATAGCAACGAGAGGGGGAGAGTGTGTAAACGTACCCTCATAGACCGAAAGTGGAAGCATTAGTTAACGCGGTTGATGTAGTCGAACGTCTTCATGATCCAACCAATCCAAGTACCGAATGTACGGCACCTCCGTGTTCAGCACACGTTCAGTTCGATGACGTCCCTCGAACTCTTGATACAGTGGAGGGTCGAGGGAGAGTTTTGTCAACATGACGGAGTGGTGACGGTGTTGATGATGTGATCCACGTAGGGCTTTGCCTAAGCACTACGATGATACTATCGAAGTAGTAAACGGTGGAGGGGGGCACCGCACACGGCTAAGACAATGTTGTGTTTGGGGTGCCCTCCTGCCCCCGTATATAAAGGAGGGAGGAGGAGGCCGGCCACCAGGGGCGCGCCAAGGGAGGGGGGAGTCCTAATAGGACTCCACTCCTACTAGGATTCACCCTCCCTCTTTTTTTCCTTCTTACAGAAGTGGAAAGGGGGAAGGAGAGGGAGTAGGAGAAGGAAAGAGGGGTGGAGCCCCCTTTCCCTAGTCCAATTCGGCCTCCTCCCTTGTGGGGGGTGCACCAGCCCCTTGTGGGCTGGTTAGCCTCCCTCCCATGACCCGTATGGTCCATATCTTCCACAACGGGGTTCCGGTAACCCTTCCGGTACTCCGGTTTGTACCCGATACACTCCAGAACCCTTCCGGTGTCCGAATACCACCTTCCAATATATCCATATTTATGTCTTGACCATTTCGAGACTCCTTATCATGTCCGAGATCTCACCCAGGACTCCGAACAAACTTTGGTCATCAAAAACACATAACTCACAATACAAATCATCATCCAACATTAAGCGTGCGGACCCTACGGGTTTGAGAACTATGTAGACATGATCCAGACACATCTCTGAGCAATAACCAATAGCGGAACCTGGATTCTCATATTGGCTCCTACATATTCTACGAAGATCTTTATCGGTCAAACCGCATAATAACCTACGTTGTTCCCTTTGTCATCGGTATGTTACTTGCCCGAGATTCGATCATCGGTATCTTCATACCTAGTTCAATCTCGTTACTAGAAAGTCTCTTTACTCATTCCGTAATGCTTCATCCTGCAATTAACTCATTAGTCGCATTGCTTGCAAGGCTTATAGTGATGAGCACTACCGAGAGGGCCTAGAGATACCTTGCCGATACATGGAGTGACAAATCCTAATCTCGATCTATACCAACCAAACAAACACCTACACAGGCACCTGTAGAGCATCTTTATAATCACCCTGATACGTTGTGATGTTTGATAGCACACAAGGTATTCCTCCGGTATTCGGGAGTTGCATAATCTCATAGTCAGAGGAACATGTATAAATCATGAAGAAAGCAATAGCAATAAAACTTACCGATCACTATGCTAAGCTAACAGATGGGTCTTGTCCATCACATCATTCTCTAATGATGTGATCCCGTTCATCAAATGACAACACATGTCTATGGTCAGGAAACATAACCATCTTTGATTAACGAGCTAGTCAAGTAGAGGCATACTAGGGACACTTTGTTTTGTCTATGTATTCACACATGTACTAAGTTTCTGGCTAATACAATTTTAGCATGAATAATAAACATTTATCATGATATAAGGAAATATAAACAACAACTTTATTATTGCCTCTAGGGCATATTTCTTTCAGTCTCCCACTTGCACTAGAGTCAATAATCTAGTTCACATCGCCATGTGATTTAACACGAATAGTTCACATATGTATGTGATTAACACCCGTAGTTCACATCTCCATGTGACCAACAACCAAATGGTTTACTAGATTTCACATCGCTATGTGATTAACACCCAAAGAGTACTAAGGTGTGATCATGTTTTGCTTGTGAGAGAAGTTTAGTCAACGGGTCTGCTAAATTCAGAGCCGTATGTATTTTGCAAATTTTCTATGTCTAGAATGCTCTGCATGGAGCTACTCTAGCTAATTGCTCCCACTTTCAATATGATATGCGCCTCCGCCTCTCTATATAATGATAATGGGGAGAATCTTTTGAACGAGAATCATCTAGTTATATAAATTACTTATATAGTTAGTTAGAAGACAATCTCCCCTTTATTGCTTTTGCATAGCATTGAGCATTATATATGGTTAGCTGCGGATCCAGTGGATAATGCAAGACTACAACATATAGTGTTACCGACGATGTTTCGCTTTCGTCTTTGGTGCCTGGCGTGGTGCTATCATCACATTGATCTACCTGCCCTTCTATTCCCTTCCCTAGCTTTCGTGTTTGAGTAGTCGCGCCAGATTTTGATTCGGATGCAAACTTAGCACAATGCCCGGTAAGCTAAACACTCGATTCTACATCTCCGGGAATGCAATGAACTTCTACTTCTAGATAGGTCTAATAGATAGACGGCTAATAGATAGACAGGGGGGCCACTAGTCATGTATTGCGGTAGTTCAATACATACTGACAAAGAGAGAACGAACCCAGTACCTATAGTACAACAAACACCACCATTACTTGCGTCACTAAATTGAAGCATAGAAAGAGGTGGACTACGCCTTGGATAATTGGTCGGATACAGCCGTAGACCGCAGAACTCGATCGGACACAAAGGGTACGGTACAGAACTCGTCAAGACACTAGATTGGTGTAAAGCTTACATCAACATAACTCTTTACGATGAACTCTTTATCACCGCCATAACCCAGAAATACTTCCTTAGTCCTCTTAGGTAACTAAGGATAACTTTGACCGTTATATAGTGATCCACTCCTGGATCACTATCGTACCCCCTTGCCAAACTCATAGCAAGGCACACAACTGGTCTGGTACAGAGCATGGCATACTTTATAGAACCTATGACTAAGGCATAGGGAATGAGTTTCATTCTCTTTCTATCTTCTGCCGTGGTCGGACTTTGAGTCTTACTCAACTTTACACCTTGTAATATAGGCAAAAACTCCTTCTTTGACTGATCCATTTTGAACTCTTTCAAAATCTTGGCAAGGTATGTACTCATTGAAAAATATTATCAAGCATCTTGATCTATCTCTATAGATCTTGATGCCCAATATGTAAGTAGCTTCACCGAGGTCTTTCTTTGAAAATCTCCTTTATGCTTTGTAGAAAATTCTACATCATTTTTGATCAACAACATGTCATTCACATATACTTATCAGAAAAGCTGTAGTGCTCCCACTCATTTTCTTGTAAATACAGGCTTCACCGCAAGTCTGTATAAAACTATATGCTTTGATCAACTCATCAAAGTGTATATTCCAACTCCGAGATGCTTGCACCAGTCCATAGATGGATCGCTGGAGCTTGCACACCTTGTTAGTAACTTTAGGATCGACAAAACCTTCTGGTTGCATCATATACAACTCTTCTTTAAGAAATATCCATTTAAGGAATGCAGTTTTGACATCCATTTGCCAGATTTAATAAAATATGGCAACTACTAACATGATTCAGACAGATTTAAGCACGCTACAATTGAGAAAATCTCATTGTAGTCAACACCTTGAACTTGTCATAAACCTTTTGCGATAAGTCGAGCTTTGTAGATAGTAACACTACTATCAGCGTCCTTCTTCCTCTTGAAGATCTGTTTATTTTTTATGGCTTGCCGATCATCGGGCAAGTCCACCAAAGTCCACATTCTGTTCTCATACATGGATCCCATCTCAGATTTCATGGCCTCAAGCCATTTTGCAGAATCTGGGCTCATCATTGCTTCCTCATATTTTGTAGGTTCATCATGGTCTAGTAATATGATTTCCAGAATAGGATTACCGTACCACTCTGGTGCAGACTGTACTCTGGTTGACCTATCAGGTCTGGTAGTAACTTGATCTGAAGTTTCATGATCATCATCATTAGCTTCTTCACTAATTGGTGTAGGAATCACTGGAGGTGATTTCTGTGATGATGTACTTCCCAATTCGGGAGAAGGTACAATTACCTCATCAAGTTCTACTTTCCTCCCACTCACTTCTTTTGAGAGAAACTCATTCTCTAGAAAGGATCCATTCTTAGCAACAAATATCCTGCCTTCAGATCCGTGATAGAAGGTGTTCCCAACAATTTCTTTTGGGTATCCTCTGAAGACACATTTCTCCGATTTGGGCTCGAGCTTATCAGGTTGAAGCTTTTTCACATAAGCATCGCAGCCCCAAACTTCAAGAAACGACAGCTTAGGTTTGTTGCCAAACCACAGTTCATACGGCGTCGTCTCAAGGATTTTGACGGTGCCCTGTTTAACGTGAATGCAGCTGTCTCTAATGCATAATCCCAAAAAGATAGTGGTAAATCGGTAAGAGACATCATATATTACACCATATCTAATGAAGTACGGTTACGACGTTCAGACACACCATTATGCTGTGGTGTTCCAGGTGGCGTGAGCTGTGAAACTATTCCACATTGTTTTAAATGAAGGCCAAACTCGTAACTGATGTCGCTTGAAGCTACGTCGGTATTTCCCCAAAGAGGAAGGGATGATGCAGCACAACGGCGATAGGTATTTCCCTCAGATATGAAACTAAGGTAATCGAACCAGTAGGAGAACCAAGCAACACAATGTAAACAACCCCTGCACACAAAGAACAACACCTCGCAACCCGACGTGTTAAAGGGGTTGTCAATCCCTTTCGGGGTACGGCGCCTCAAGATAGGCAAAGGACGTGAGGTAAATTTGTAGTAGATTGATAGATCGAACGCCAAATAAAATAAATAAGAATAAATTGCAGCAAGTTATTTTTCAATTTTGTATTTTTGCTTTAATAGATCTGAAAATAAATGCAAGAGAAAATAGATCGCAAAGGCAAATATGATGAAAAGAGACCCGGGGGCCGTAGGTTTCACTAGTGGCTTCTCTCGAGAAAAATAGCAAATGGTGGGAAAACAATTACTGTTGGCAATTGATAGAACTTCAAATAATCATGACGATATCCAGGCAATGATCATTACATAGGCATCACGTCCAAGATTAGTAAACTGACTCCTGCCTGCATCTACTACTATTACTCCACACATCGACCGCTATCCAGCATGCATCTAGTGTATTAAGTTCATGAGAAAACGGAGTAATGCAATAAGAACGATGACATGATGTAGACAAGATCCGTTTATCTATTGCAGGAGATATGGATCCCATATTTTTATCCTTAGTAGCAATGATACATACGTGTCGGTTTCCTTTTTGTCACTGGGATCAAGATAAATAGATCGAACCCACTACCGGGCACCTCTTCCCATTGCAAGATAAATAGATCAACTTGGCAAAACAAAACCCAAATATCGGAGAAGAAATACGAGGCTATAAGAAATCATGCATATAAGAGATCAAAGAAGACTCAAATAACTTTCATGGATAAAAACATAGATCTGACCATAAACTCAAAGTTCATCGGATCCCAACAAACACCCGCCAAAAGACTTACATCATATGGATCTCAACGAGACCATTGTATTGATAATAAAGAGAGAGAGAGAGAGAGAGAGAGAGAGAGAGAGGAGCCATCTAGCTACTTACTATGGACCCGTAGGTCTACAAAGAACTACTCATGCATCATAGGAGAGGCACCAATGGAAGTGGTGAACCCCTCCGTGATGGTGTCTATATTGGATCTGGTGGTTCTGGACTCTGCGGCGGCTGGATGAATATTTCGACGACTCCCCTAGGGTTTCTGGAATATTGGGGTATTTATAGAGCAAAGAGGCGGTCCGGGGGTACCCAAGGTGGGCACAACCCACCAGGGCACGCCTGGGCCTCCTGGCGCGGCCTGGTGGGTTTTCCCCTCCTCATGACTCCCCCCAGGTGCAACTAGGGCCCAACTTCTTCCTTTTGGTCCATAAAATATCATCGTAAAGTTGCATGGCATTTGGACTCCGACTGAAATTGATTTCCTACGATGTAAAAAACATGCAGAAAACAACAACTGGCACTTGGCACTATGTCAATAGGTTAGTACCAAAAAATGATATAAAATGACTATAAAATGATTGTAAAACATCCAATAATGATAATATAATAGCATGGAACAATCAAAAATTATAGATATGTTGGAGACGTATCAGCATCCCAAAGCTTAATTCCCGCTCGTCCTTGAGTAGGTAAATGATAAAAACAGGATTTTTGATGTGGAATGCTGCCTAACATGTTCATCACATTCTTTTCTTTGTAGCATGGACATATGGACTTTTATATGATTCAAAGCAATAGTCTAGTTTTGACATGAAGACTTTAATACTCAAGCATACCAACAAGCAACCATGTCTTTCAAAATATCAACACTAAAGCAAGTTATCCCTAGCCCATCATGCTCAATCATTGATCCATTCATGAAACACACTCGAATATTAGCTACAACCAATGCTCAAATACGATCATAGTGCCCCTTAGTTGGTGCTTTATAAGAGAAGATGGAGACTCAAATTCAAAATAAAAATTGCATAAGTAAAAGAAAGGCCCTTCGTGGAGGGAAGTAGTGATTTGTAGAGGTGCCAGAGCTCCAAGCTTAAATTGAGAGATAAAATTATTTTTGAGAGGCATACTTTTCCTACCAATGAAAACAACTTGGAGCATCCCAACACTTTCCATGATAGATACATCATAGGCGGTTCCCAAACAGAAAATAAAATGTATCCCTTTTTCCACCATAACTTTCACTTTCCATGGCTAGCCGTATCCACGGGTGCCTTCCATACCAACACTTTCCAAGGAATTTATTATTTGACAACATAAAGTAAATTCAATTTTCATTTCGGGACTGGGCATCCCTAATACCTTTGCCGTACTCTCGTGCAATGACAAGTGAATAAACACTCATCGTGAGAATAACACATCTAGCATGGAAAATATTGGCTACCCTTTACCGCCTCGCGAGTAGTAGAGCACACAAAAGAGAAATTTATTTTGAACATTAGAGATGGCACATGCAAATTTGCTTGATAGAAATACCGCACATAGGTAGGTATAGTGGACTCATATGGCAAAACTGGTTTAACGGGTTTTGGATGCACACGTAGTGATCATACTTAGTGCAAAATAAAGGCTAGCAAAAAGATTGAGAAGTAACCAACCAAAAAGAGAAAAATCTTGTATCCAAGCATTAAGCATAAGTAACACCGAATATGCACCATAAGTAGGATATCAATTTCATTGCATAATTATTGACTTTCGTGCTTGCATAGGGAATCACAAACCTTAACATCAATATTCTTACTAAAGCACAATTACTCATCAACATGACCCATATATCATATCGTCATATCTCAAAACTATTGCTAAGAATCAAGTTTATTTTGTCCAATGATCTTCATGAAAGTTTTTATTATATCCTCCTTGGATATCTATCACTTTGGAACTATTTTCATATGTTGCTTTTGGTAAGCTCAAACAAATATAAGTGAAGATCATGAGCATAGTTTTTTTCTTTCTCTCAAATTAATCTAAGTGAAGCAAGAGAGAATTTCTTCAAAATTTACTAACTCCCAAATAAATCTAAGTGAAGCATGAGAGCATTTCTTCAAAATTAAGAAAGCACACCGTGATCAAAAAGATATAAGTGAAGTACTAGAGCAAGTCCATGGCTCTAAAAATTTAAGTGAAGCATAGGAGCAAGCATAGCATAATTTTTTGGCTCTCTAAAAAGGGTGTGTCCAGCAAGGATTCAACACTTAAAAAACAAAGCAAAACAAGCAAAGACTTATATTATACAAGACGCTCCAAGCAAAACTCATATCATGTGATGAATAAAAATATAGTTTCAAGTAAAATACCGATGGTCGTTAGAAGAAAGCGGGGATGCCACTCGGGGGCATCCCCAAGCTTAGTAGCTTGCTAATTCTTTGAATATTATCTTGGGGTGCCTCGGGCATCCCCAAACTTAGCCTTTTGCTTATACTTATTCCTTCATCCATCGTAATATAACCCAAAACTTGAAAACTTCAATCACACAAAACTCAAACAAAACCTTCGTGAGATCCGTTAGTATAAGAAACCAAACCACTCGTATAAGTACTATAGAAAACCTATTCTTATTTTGTTCCAACTTTTCTATGGCAAAAAAATCATTAAAGAAAACCATAGAATCATCAAAACAAGCACAGAACGCAGAGAAAACAAAATCTGTCAAAAACAGAACAGTCTGTAGCAATCTGAAAATTTTGAATACTTCTGTAACTCGAAAAATTATGAAATAAATTTGTGGACATGAGGAATTTTTCTATTAATCGTATGCAAAAATAATCAACTTAAAACCACTCTTCTGTAAAAAATGACAACGAATCTTGTGAGTGCAAAAGTTTTTGTTTTTCAGCAAGATCAAATAAACTTTCACCCAAGTCTTCCCAAAGGCATTGCTTGGCACAAACACTAATTAAAACACAAAAAACACAATTATAACAGTAGCATAATTGTGCTAACACTCAAGAACAGAAAGCAAAAGGCAAAAATAATTTTTTTTCATTGGGTTGCCTCCCAACAAGCGCTATCGTTTTACGCCCCTAGCTAGGCATAACGCGTAGGATCTAAGTGTTGCCTTTCGTTATATTTGCTACTTTAGTAAGGGTCTTTTCAAACCCGGGAGGCTCTTTGCGCTTCCCTAAATTTTCCAGAAAAGAAACCATCTTGACATCCAAAATATCCAACCGTTTATTGCAAAGAGAAATCAAAGTGTTCATACGATTGATACTACCATTGAGATGCTTGAGAGGTTCATTATATTTTTGTAATTCCACCTATGTTTATGAAAATCACCGAGTTTGTCCAAAATTTGGACTACCTCTAGGGTGAAAGAAAACCCTTTTTTTTGTGGTGGAACTCCCAAAATTCCTTCTAAAATTTCATAGGCAGCCTTGACATCAAGCTCAATAAAATTCCCTTTTGTGGCAAAACCCAAGAGTTGACTATGATGCAAAGCCAATCCTACATAAAAATTTCTAAGCAAATTTTTTGCATCACCCTTTAGGTTGCAAACACGATAAGATTCCATAAGCCTGTACCAAGCATCTTTCAAATTTTCTCCTTGTTTTTGTTTGAAGTATAGAACTTCAAAGTCTGGTAACAAAGGAGGAGCATTCAAACTAGCCACAGTGAAACAAGAACACGAATAGATCTGACGAGAAAACGGTGAACGAAAAAGAGGGAGAATAAAACGACAATTTTTTGTGAAGTGGGGGAGAGGAAAACGAGAGGCAAATGACAAATAATGTAAATTGCAAGGAGATGAGATTTGTGATTTGGAACCTGGTTGATGTTGAAGATCTTCCCCTGCAATGGCGCCATAAATTCCTTTCGATGTCGCTTGAAGCTATGTGGTATTTCTCCAAAGAGGAAGGGATGATGCAGCATAGCGGCGGTAGGTATTTCCCTCAGATATGAAACATAGGTTATCGAACCAGTAGGAGAACCAAGCAACACAACGTAAACAACCCCTGCACACAAAGAACAATACCTCGCAACCCGACGTGTTAAAGGGGTTGGCAATCCCTTTCAGGGTACGACGCCTCAAGATAGGCAAAGGACGTGAGGTAAATTTGTAGTAGATTGATAGATCAAACGCCAAATAAAATAAATAAGAATAAATTGTAGTGAGGTATTTTTGTATTTTTGGTTTAATAGATCTGAAAATAAATGCAAGAGAAAATATATCACAAAGGCTAATATGATGAAAATAGACCCGGGGGGCGTAGGTTTCACTAGTGGCTTCTCTCGAGAAAAATAGCAAACGGTGGGAAAACAATTACTGTTGGGCAATTGATAGAACTTCAAATAATCATGATGATATCCAGGCAATGATCATTACTGTAGGATCGAAAGTATGTCTAGAGGGGGGTGATTAGACTACTTGACCAAATAAAAATCAAGCCTTTTCCAATTTTATTTCTTGGCAGATTTTAGCAACTTAGCACAAGTCAAGCAATCAACCTACACATGCAATTCTAAGTGTGTAGCAGTGGAATGTAAAACAATTGCATATGAAGGTAAAGGGGAGGAGTTTGAGAAGGCAAACGCAATTGGAGACACGGATGTTTTTGTCGTGGTTCTGATAGGTGGTGCTATTGTACATCCACGTTGATGGAGACTTCAACCCACGAAGGGTAACGGCTGCCCGAGTCCACGGAGGGCTCCACCCATGAAGGGCCACGAAGGCCGTCGCCCACGAAGGACTTGCCTCACTAGGGTAGATCTTCACGAAGTAGGCGATCTCCTCGCCCTTACAAACTCCTTGGTTCAACTCCACAATCTTGTCGGATGCTCCCAAGTGACACCTAGCCAATCTAGGAGACACCACTCTCCAAGAAGTAACAAATGGTGTGTTGATGATGAACTCCTTGCTCTTGTGCTTCAAATGATAGTCTCCCCAACACTCAACTCTCTCTCTCACATGATTTGGATTTGGTGGAAAGAAGATTTGAGTGGAAAGCAACTTGGGGAAGGCTAGAGATCAAGATTCATATGGTAGGAATGGAATATCTTGACCTCAACACAAGTGTAGGTGGTTCTCTCTCGGAAAATGTATGTTGGAAGTGTGGGCATGTTCTGATGGCTCTCTCCATGAATGAAGAGTGGGTGGAGGGGTATATATAGCCTCCACACAAAATCTAACCGTTACACACAACTTACCAATCTTGGTGGGACCGAATCGTGAAACTCGGTCGGACCGACTTAACAAATAATGTGACCATTAGGATTTTCGGTGGGACCAACATGTCAACTCGGTGGGACCTATATGGTTAGGGTTAGGGCATAACGTAATCTCGGTGAGACCGATTACACAAACTCGGTGGGACCGATTTTGGTAATAAGCTAACCAGAGAGTTGGTCAGGCAAACTCGATGGGACCGATTCGCTCATGTCGGTGAGACCGAAACATTACGAAAGGGAAACAGAGAGTTTGTATTGCAATCTCGGTGGGACCGATCGCTCATATCGGTTGGACCGAAACGTTATGAAGGGAAACAGAGAGATTACAATCCCATCTCGGTGAGACCGAGATCCCTATCGGTGAGACCGATTTGACTAGGGATTGTGGCAGTGGCTATGACATCTAAACTCGGTGGCGCCGGATAGAAAGAATCGGTGGGGCCGAGTTTGACTTTTGGTTTGGGTCATATGTGGATATGAGAAAGTAGTTGAGGGCTTTGGAGCATATCACTAAGCATTTTGAGGAAGAGCCTCATTAAGCAACACCTCACCCCTCGTTGATAGTATTGGCTTTTCCTACAGACTCAATGTGATCTTGGATCACTAAAATAGAAAATATAGAGTCTTGTGCTTTGATCTTGAGCCAATCCTTTTGTCCTTAGCATTTTGAGGGATCCACTTTTCTCATCCATGTCATGCCAATCATTGAGCTTTCCTGAAATATTTATCTTAAAATAGCATTAGCTCAATGAGCTATATGTTGTTAGGAATTACCAAAACCACCCAGGGATAGTTGCACTTTCAATATCCCCCTTTTTGGTAATTGATGACAACATATAGATCAAAGCTTCGACAAATGATAATAAGATTGAAAAACATCGTCGCTTTGAGAAGTATGTGATAAGTAAGAGCTCCCCCTAAATTTGTTCATTATTTAGAATTTGCTTTGGACTACAAATGCACAATGAGTTAGGATCATGGGTTACTCTTCCATGTCACATACATCTTGGTGGAGCGCTCAAAATGATAATAATTAAGCACATGCACTCATCACCAAGCAAAGTGAATGGTCATATAAGGATATAAGAGATAATATCATCCAACAAGCATTAATGTAGCATAGCATATGATCAAACACATGATCATCCAAGTATCTCACAAAAGGCATAATGTATCAAGCAAACAAGCAAACACACGAATAACGAAGTTCAACCACCAAAAGGACAAGAGAGATCAAAAGCAACACTCTCTCTCGAAGCCTATGATCTATACATTTTTCTCCCCCTTTGGCAACAAGTTACCAAAAAGTTCACAAAAAAATGCATAGTGCTAAAAGACTCTCAGGCTTGGTCTTCATGTGATGGTGTAGAGATGGCTCCAAGGACGAAAGCTTCTGTTGATGTAGCTGGAGCTGGTGGAGTGGCTGCTGGAGCTGGTGGCACTGAAGCTATAGCTGGAGCTGGTGGAGTGGCTGCTGGAGCTGGTGGCACTGAAGCTGTAGCTGGAGCTGGTGGAGTGGCTGCTGGAGCTGGTGGCACTGAAGCTGTAGCTGGTGCAGATGATGTAACTATGATGTCTGGAACAGGCACTGCAGCAGATCTCTGTCCTCTGGGCACTCTAGCAAAAGCATCTGTGGTAGACTTGCCCTTCTTCTCCTCCACATCCTCCTGAAGTTGCTCAACTGCAGTTTGGATCTCAGTAACTTTAACATCAAGAGCATAAAACTTCTGCTCTATGGTTCTCTCCAAGCTCTCCTGGTTTTGAGTCAGGGTGGCCAAGCCCTTCTCAATCCTCAAGGTGGAGGCAATCAAGTAGCCAAGCTGTTCTTGCTTGCTCTTCAAGAAAATCTGAGATGCCTCTTCAGCAGTTGGCATATTTGCAGCTTTCTCAGCCCTTGCTTTCTCTTTCTTCTCTTGTGCTTGCACAGATGATGGTTCATTTTCATCCATCACAATGGTGTTGTCCTCAAAATCAAGGTAGATGGGCAGGTGCTCCTTGTCCAAAAGATATGTGAATGTGCCCATCTTGGAGTTTATGATCTCCTGAATGTGTGGGGCATATCCACAAGATCTCTGGCCATTGTCTTTTTGACCCTTTCTTTCCTTTTCTTCTCAGCCACAACTGGTTCTTTGGGTTCAAATCCCAAAGTTACTTGAGTAGAGGCTCTGGCCTTAAACATTGGAATTCTTTTGGCAGGAACCTTTGTTTTCATTCCTAGCTTAGTGGATGCAGCTGTGTCATACTCCTTTTTCAGCACCTTCTTCTTAGTAGTAGCCTCATCTTCAATAGACACATAGTCCTCATATTCAGAATCTGAGGTTCTCTTCTTCCTTGCCCTGGTGGCTGCCTTGGGTAAATTGCTGGGTGTGCTCCTGCTACCATCATCTGAGGTACTGGAGGGACTAGTGCCCTCACTCATATGAACTTGCTCCTCAGACTTGTTCTGACTGTCACTCTTATCTAACATGATGCAAACACTGACAGCAGACCCTGTGAATAGATGTAGATGAGGTAGAGTAGATGAGCATCACAAAGCACATAGGTTTTTGCAAAATATGAGTCAAAAACTTAGTTTTAGTTTTCCACATAAAGCATTTCGGAGCTACCGATTTGTAAAGTCAGTGATACCGAAGCAACTTTTGGAACCTAAACTAGTGAACTCGGTCAAACCGAGTCACTGTTCGGAGGCACCGAGACTGCTAGGGTTTCACAAAGAAACGATCTCGGTCACACCAATTTGCAATTCTCGGTCAGACCGAGAATCACATGTGCAATGGCCTAAGCCAAATCGGTGAGACCAAATTCTACAACTCTGTCGGTCCGAGATGAATTCGGCGGAAACTTAACCCTAAATTTTCAAACCAAGACCAATCTACGGAGGAGTTTTGCTGGATAGGAAGATTTCAAATGTGGCAAGATTCATGGCAATGCAATGTGCTAGGAATCGGAGTTAAGAATAGCACAAAGGTCAAATCCATACCCTAATGCAGCGATGGACTTGCTACGGCGGCAACGGCGGAGCAGAATCCCGTTGACGGCGGCGGAGGCCGGCGGCGAGAAGTCGCTGGTGATGAGGAGGACGATCCGGAGACCCGATGAGGCAGAGCAGGCTGTCCGCGGGCGAAGGGTTTTGGAAAAAATTCCAAACTTTGGCCCGGGGGTATATATAGCCTGACCCTGTCGGTGTGACCGAGTGAAACAACTCGGTGGCACCGAGATGCATTA
Source organism: Triticum dicoccoides (assembly GCF_002162155.2). Classification (NCBI taxonomy): domain Eukaryota; kingdom Viridiplantae; phylum Streptophyta; class Magnoliopsida; order Poales; family Poaceae; genus Triticum; species Triticum dicoccoides. Next base: position 440,969,254 of record NC_041389.1, on the reverse strand, counting down.
CTGCAAGCAGTTACTATAACTCGGTGTGACCGGAAAGTTCTAATCGGTTGCACCGAGATTGAAAACCTAGATCAACTTAGTGATCTCGGTATGACCGAAATGAATGAATCGTTCAGACCGAAACGCACAAAGAGGTTTTGGAAGTTTAAGTCTATGACGAATCAGGGACTCCGAGTGCTCCTCACACAGAGTGGTTCGAATCTGACTTGATCACTTTGTGATATAGCATGAACAGAGTTTGAGACAAGAAAAGCATAGATAGCTAGAGAAGGTTCTTAGGCATTCTTGTCCATCCACTTGGCAAAAGAAAAGAAACCAAACAATCAAAGCTACAAGTGGATGTCCTCGAATGAGTAAATTATGCAACCAACATGCTCACATAATAAAATGGCAAATGAAATATGTGACAAAGCATGCACACACAATTCTAGCATCTATCAAACAGTTGGCGATGACTAGGTCATCTATATATGAGTATATTGACTTGGGAGTCAAATGAGAACATTTGATCATAGGTCATACTCATCGTTTAAGCACAAGTGGGTTTACCACTTTTACATAAAGCATTGTTGTGTTCACACCATTAGAGTTGCTTTAGCTTAATTCTTAGAGTAAAGCTCCCCCCTAGATGTGAGATCCCCCCTAAGAGGGATGAACTAACTTTGGGTTTTGTCGATGATGACTTCATGTAGGTGTTGAAGATGTGGATGCTCAATGTTGATGTAGATCATTTGGAGCAATCCTTTGGAGTGAATTGAACTTTCAATGCCTACATGGGTTAGTCCCACAAGGAACAAAGAAGGATATCCATAGACATAGAGTGATGCACACACAAGATGATGTCCATGAAAGCATTTGGTTACCTTGTCCCTTGTCTTACCAACAAGAGGGTTTGTGACTCCTTGAACTATTGCAAGATGTGGAAGTTGATTGCACTTGTCCTCGCCAAAATGATAAGAGTGAAGTATGTTGGCGGAGTCACCCTTAAGAAGTCTCTAGTTCTTCTTCTTTGAGATCCACATCATCTTGATAGGAATCCTTGGAGTTGTAGTTGTACTCGATGAAGTAGAACTTGATGTAGTCTTGGGAACCCACTTGACCAAGGCCTTAGGAGCTTCTTCAAATGCATCAATCTCCTCTTGAAGCTTGTCCTTGCCTTTTTGCCTGTGGTCTTGTGGTGGAAGATCATCTTGAGCTTGTGTTCCTTTGAAAGAAGTAGGGTCATACTTCTCTTGTTGAGGAACAAACTTCGTCTTGGGGTATTGATCTTCTTCCCACTAAACTCCATTGGCATTGAACTTTCGTTCAAAACCAACACCTTGGTTCTTCCGGTGCCTTCCTTGCTTGCGTACAATTTCCTCGAATTGCTTACTCCCGGCAACGCTCTTGTAAACATCTTTCTCTATAATTCCCTTCAATAAGCTATTTTCTTGCTCAAGTGTAACTTGGCTAAGAGAATCATTAGTGGAATCAAGAGAACTACTAGAAGCAACACCATTGGATTTAGCATGATTATTGTTACTACTAGAGGAAGAATCTTTCTTGTTCTTGTTACTAGACTTGACTTGAGGCATGTAAGTAGATAAGAGTAAACGCTTGGCAATGTAAGAAGAACTTTTCTTGCGAAGATCATCATTGATTGCCTTTAAAAACTCATGTTCTTGCTCAAGGTTGAGCTTTTCAAAGCGTAACTTCTCATGAGTCCTTAAAAGTTCTCGATGATCTCCTAAGATAGTTTCATGAGATAACTTAAGAGTGTTTAGTTCTTTAGTTAGGAGCTCAATCTTCTCCTTATCATTGTCATTCATTTTATCTTGATTAGCATGATTATTTGACGTTTCATCATAGTATTCATCACTAGAGTTGTCAACAAGTAAATCATCATCACCTAACAAGTCATCTTCATCACTATTGAAATCAACATACTCGGGGTGTGTTACCTTTGGGCCTTTAGCCATGAAGCATCTTCCAAGTCCTTCATTTGGTGAATCAAATATGTCGTAGGAGTTGGTTGACACAAGTGCTAGACCGGCAACACCTTCATCTTGAGTATATTCGGAGTCGGAGTGATAGCTTCTCTCGGAGTGATTGTCGGAGTCAGAGCCGGATACCCATTCACCAACATGAGCTTGATGTCTTTGTTTTGTGTAGCTCCTTGATGACTTGTCCTTCCTTTCCGAATCCTTGCTTATCCTGGATGTTCTTCGTTCATAACGATCATCTCTACTCCTTCTTTCTCTTGATGGTGATTCTTCTCTTCTACTTCTTCTTTTTGGAGAATCTTCTCTTCTTTTGTAGGGTGCCGTACACTCATTGGAATAGTGTCCGAGTCTCCACAATTGTAGCAATTACGCTCACGACTAGAAGATCTTTTGTCATTGTAGGACCTTGACTTGGAACTTCTTTCCTTGATCCTACTCTTGTAAAACTTGTTGAAGTTCTTCACCATTAGGCTCAATTCTTCATTGAAGGTTTGTTTCTCACTTGATGATGTGGGAGCTTCACATGAGGCTTTGTAAGCACCACTTGACTTGTTGTGGAGCTCCTCCTTATCCTTGAGTGACATATCATGAGCAACAATTCTTCCAACGACCTCCGTTGGCTTGAGGTCTTTGTAATTGGGCATCACTTGGATCAACGTGCACACGGTATGATATTTTCCATCCAAAGCTCTTAGGATCTTCTTGATGATGAATTTGTTGGTCATCTCTTCACTTCCTAAGCCGGCAATCTCATTTGTGATGAGTGCAAGCCTAGAGTACATCTCGGCGACGCCTTGACCATCCTTCATTTTGAACTTGTCAAGTTGACTTTGAAGCACATCCAATTTGGATTCCTTGATGGAGTCGGTACCTTCGTGCATGTCAATCAAAGTATCCCAAATTTCCTTTGCATTCTCAAGACAGCTGATTTTGTTGAATTCTTCGGGGCACAATCCGTTGAAGAGGATATCACAAGCTTGAGCGTTGTATTGCAGCATCTTCAACTCTTTCGCGGTAGCTTCACGGTTCGGTTCTCTCCCATCAAAGAATTCACCTTGCAAGCCAATACACACAATAGCCCAAACGGCGGGGTTATGTCCAAGAATATGCATTTTCATCTTATGCTTCCAACTAGCAAAATTAGTACCATCAAAGTAAGGACCTCTACGGTGGTAATTTCCCTCGCTAGACGCCATACTCTCCTAGGTTGTGAAACCAAGGCTATGACTACCAAAAGCTATGGAAATCAAAGCAAATGGAGACCATAGCTCTGATACCACTTATAGGATCGAAAGTGTGTCTAGAGGGGGGGTGATTAGACTACTTGACAAAATAAAAATCTAGCCTTTTCACAATTTTAGTTCTTGGCAGATTTTAGCAACTTAGCACAAGTCAAGCAATCAACCTACACATGCAATTCTAAGAGTGTAGCAGCGGAATGTAAAATAATTGCATATGAAGGTAAAGGGGAGGAGTTTGAGAAGGCAAACGCAATTGGAGACATGGATATTTTTGTCGTGGTTCTGATAGGTGGTGCTATCATACATCCACGTTGATTGAGACTTCAACCCACGAAGGGTAACGGCTGTGCGAGTCCACGGAGGGCTCCACCCACGAAGGGTCCACGAAGAAGCAACCTTGTCTATCCCACCATGGCCGCCGCCCACGAAGGACTTGCCTCACTAGGGTAGATCTTCACAAAGTAGGCGATCTCCTTGCCCTTACAAACTCCTTGGTTCAACTCCACAATCTTGTCGGAGGCTCCCAAGTGACACCTAGCCAATCTAGGAGACACCACTCTCCAAGAAGTAACAAATGGTGTGTTGGTGATGAACCCCTTACTCTTGTGCTTCAAATGATAGTCTCCCCAACACTCAAATCTCTCTCACAGGATTTGGAATTGGTGGAAAGAAGATTTGAGTGGAAAGCAACTTGGGGAAGGCTAGAGATCAAGATTCATATGGTAGGAATGGACTATCTTGACCTCAACAAAAGTGTAGGTGGTTCTCTCTCAGAAAATGTATGTTGGAAGTGTAGGCATGTTCTGATGGTTCTCTCCACGAATGAAGAGTGGGTGGAGGGGTATATATAGCCCCCACACAAAATCTAACCGTTACACACAACTTACCAATCTCGGTGGGATCGAATCATGAAACTCAGTCGGACCGATTTAACAAATAATGTGACCGTTAGGATTTTCAGTGGGACCGACATGTAAACTTGGTGGGACCGACATGTCAACTCGGTGGGACCGATATGGTTAGGGTTAGGGCATAACGTAATCTCGGTGAGACCGATTACACAAACTCGGTAGGACCGATTTTGGTAATAAGCTAACCAGAGAGTTGGTCCGGCAAACTCGGTGGGACCGATTCGCTCATCTCGGTGAGACCAAAACGTTACGAAAGGGAAATAGAGAGTTTGCACTGCAATCTCGGTGGGACCGATCGCTCATCTCGGTTGGACCGAAATGTTACGAAGGGAAACAGAGAGATTACAATCCCATCTCAGTGAGACCGAGATCCCTACCGGTGAGACCGATTTGACTAGGGATTGTGGAAGTGGCTATGACATCTGAACTCGGTGGCGCCAGATAGAAAGAATCGGTGGGGCCGAGTTTGACTTTTGGTTTGGGTCATATGTGGATATGAGAAAGTAGTTGAAGGCTTTGGAGCATATCACTAAGCATTTTGAGCAAGAGCCTCATTAAGCAACACCTCATCCCTCCTTGATAGTATTGGCTTTTCCTATAGACTCAATGTGAGCTTGGATCACTAAAATAGAAAATGTAGAGTCTTTTGCTTTGAGCTTGAGCCAATCCTTTTGTCCTTAGCATTTTGAGGGATCCACTTTTCTCATCCATGAAATGCCAATCATTGAGCTTTCCTGAAATATTTATCTCAAAATAGCATTAGCTCAATGAGCTATATGTTGTTAGGAATTACCAAAACCACCCAGGGATAGCTGCACTTTCAATTACATAGGCATCACGTCCAAGATTAGTAGACCGACTCCTGCCTGCATCTACTACTATTACTCCACACATCGACCACTATCCAGCATGCATCTAGTGTATTAAGTTCATGAGAAAACGGAGTAATGCAATAAGAACGATGACATGATGTAGACAAGATCCGTTTATCTACTGTGGCAGATATGGATCCCATCTTTTTATCCTTAGTAGCAACGATACATACGTGTTGGTTCCCTTTCTGTCACTGGGATCAAGCACCGTAAGATCGAACCCACTACAGTGCACCTCTTCCCATTGCAAGATAAATAGGTCAAGTTGGCCAAACAAAACCCAAATATCGGAGAAGAAATATGAGGCTATAAGCAATCATGAATATAAGAGATCAAAGAAGACTCAAATAACTTTCATGAATAAACACATAGATCTGATCATAAACTCAAAGTTCATCGGATCCCAACAAACATACCGCCAAAAGACTTACATCATATGGATCTCCAAGAGACCATTGTATTGATAATAAAGAGAGGGAGAGGATGCCATCTAGCTACTAACTACGGACCCGTAGGTCTACAAAGAACTACTCACGCATCATAGGAGAGGCACCAATGGAAGTGGTGAACCCCTTCGTGATGGTGTCTAGATTGGATCTGGTGGTTCTGGACTCTGCGGCGGCTGGATGAATATTTCGTCGACTCCCCTAGGGTTTCTGGAATATTGGGGTATTTATAGAGCAAAGAGGCGGTCCGGGGGGCACCCGAGGTGGGCACAACCAACTAGGGCGCGCCTGGGCCTCCTGGTGCGCCCTGGTGGGTTGTCCCCTCCTCGGGACTCCCCTGGGTGCAACCAAGGCCCAACTTCTTCCTTTTGGTCCATAAAAAATCATCGTAAAGTTGCGTGGCATTTGGACTTTGTCTGATATTGATTTCCTATGATGTAAAAAACATGTAGAAAACAGCAACTGGCACTTGGCACTATGTCAATAGGTTAGTACCAAAAAATGATATAAAATGACTATAAAATGATTGTAAAACATCCAAGAATGATAATATAACAGCATGGAACAATAAAAAATTATAGATACATTGGAGACGTATTAGTAACTCAAATAATCACCTCCACAATCAGATCGTAGAAACTTTACTTTCTTGTTACAATGATTCTCCACTTCACTCTGAAATTGTTTCAACTTTTCAAATGTTTCAGACTTGTGTTTCATTAAGTAGATATACCCAGATCTTCTCAAATCATCTGTGAAGGTCAGAAAAAAAATGATACCTGCCACGAGCCTCAACACTCATCAGACCGCATACATCGGTACGTATTATTTCCAGTAAGTCATTAGCTCGTTCCATTGTTCCGGAGAACAGAGTTTTAGTCATCTTGCCCATAAGGCACGGTTCGCAAGTATCAAATGGTCCATAATCAAGTGATTCCAAAAGCCCATCAGCGTGGAGTATCTTCATGCGCTTTACACCAATATGACCTAAATGGCAGTGCCACAAGTATGTTGCACTATCATTATCAACTTTGCATCTTTTGGCATCAATATTATGAATATGTGTATCACTACTATCGAGATTCAATAAACCATCAACATTGGGTATATGACCATAGAAGGTTTTATTCATGTAAACAGAATAACAATTATTCTCTGTCTTAAATGAATAATCGTATTGCAATAAACATGATATAATCATATTCATGCTTAACGCAAACACCAAATAACATTTATTTAGGTTCAACACTAATCCCGAAAGTATAGGGAGTGTGCGATGATGATCATATCAATCTTGGAACCATTTCCAACACACATCGTCACTTCACCATCAACTAGTTTCTATTTACTCTGCAACTCTTGTTTCGGGTTACTAATCTTAGCAACCGAACAGGTATCAAATACCCAGGGGCTACTATGAGCACTAGTAAGGTACACATAAATAACCTGTATATCAAATATACCTTTGTTCACTTTGCCATCCTTCTTATCCACCACATATTTGGGGTAGTTCCATTTCCAGTGACCATTTCCCTTGCAATAGAAGCACTCAGTTTTACGCTAAGGTCCGGCTTTGAGCTTCTTCACGGAAGTGACAACTTGCTTGCCATTCTTCTTGAAGTTCCCTTTCCTTCCCTTTGCCCTTTTCTTGAAACTAGTGGTCTTTTTTAATCATCAACACTTGATGATTTTTCTTGATTTCTAGCTTCATCGATTTCAGCATCACGAAGAGCTCAGGAAACGTTTTTGTAATCCCTTGCAGATTATAGTTCATCACGAAGTTCCAGTAACTTGGTGATAGTGATTAGAGAACTCTGTCAATCACTATCTTATCTGGAAGATTAACTCCCACTTGATTCAAGCGATTGTAGTACTCAGACATTCCGAGCACATGCTCACTACGTGAGCAATTCTCCTCCATCTTTTAGGCGAAGTACTTGTCAGAGGTCTCATACCTCTCGACACGGGCATGAGTCTGAAATACCAATTTCAGCTCTTGGAACATCTCATATGCTCCATGGCGTCTCAAAATTTTTTTGAAGTCCCGGTTCTAAGCTATAAAGCATGATGCACTAAACTATCAAGTAGTCATCATATTGAGCTAGCCATACATTCATAACGTCAACATCTACTCCTGCAATAGGTCTGTCACCTAGCGGTGCATCAAGGACATAATTCTTCTATGCAGCAATGAGGATAAACCTCAGATGACAGACCCAGTCCGCATCATCGCTATCATCTTTCAACTTAGTTTTCTCTAGGAACATATCAAAAAACATAGGGAAGCTAGAACGCGAGCTATTGATCTACAACATAATTTGCAAATACTATCAGGACTAAATTTATGATAAATTAAAGTTCAGTTAATCATATTACTCTCCCACTTAGATAGATATCCCTCTAGTCATCTAAATGATCACGTGATCCATATCAAATAAACCATGTCCGATCATCACATGAGATGAAGTAGTTTTCAATGGTGAACATCTCTATGTTGATCATATCTACTATATGATACACGTTCGACCTTTCAGTCTCAGTGTTCTGAGGCCATATCTGCATATGCTAGGCTCGTCAAGTTTAACCCGAGTATTATGCACGTGCAAAACTGGCTTGCACCCGTTGTATGTGAACGTAGAGCTTATCACACCCGATTGTCACGTGGTGTCTCGGCACGACGAACTGTAGCAACAATGCATACTCAGGGAGAACACTTATACCTTGAAATTTTGTGATGGATCATCTTATAATGCTACCACCGTACTAAGCAAAATAAGATGCATAAAAGATAAACATCACATGCAATCAAAATATGTGACATGATACGACCATCATCATCTTGTGCTTTTGATCTCCATCTCCAAAGAACCATCATGATCTCCATTATCACTGGCTTGACACCTTGATCTCCATCATAGCATCGTTGTTGTCTCGCCAACTATTGCTACTACGACTATCGCTACCGCGTAGTGATAAAGTAAAGCAATTACATGGCGATTGCATTTCATACAATAAAGCGACAACCATATGGCTCCTGCCAGTTGCCGATAACTCTGTTACAAAACATGATCGTCTCATACAACAATTTATATCTCATCATGTCTTGACCATATCACATCACAACAAGACCTACAAAAACAAGTTAGACGTCCTCTACTTTGTTGTTGCAAGTTTTACGTGGCTGCTGCGGGCTTCTAGCAAGAACCATTATTACCTACGCATCAAAACCACAACGATTTTTCGTCAAGTGTGTTCTTTTAACCTTCAACAAGGACCGGCCATAGTCAAACTCGATTCAACTAAAGTTGGAGAAACAGACACCCGCCAGCCACTTGTGTGCAAAGCACGTCGGTAGAACCAGTCTCAAGAACGCGGTCATATAGTGAGTCCAGGCCACTTCATCCAACAATACCGCCGAGTCAAAGTAAGATGTTGGTGGTAAGCAGTATGACTATTATCGCCCACAACTCTTTGTGTTCTACTCGTGCATATCATCTACGCATAAACCTGGCTCGGATGCCACTGTTGGGGAACGTAGCAATCAATTTCAAAAAAAATTCTACGATCACGCAAGATCTATCTAGGAGATGGATAGCAACGATAGGGGGAGAGTGTGTCCACATACCCTCGTAGACCGAAAGCGGAAGCGTTAGTTAACACGGTTGATGTAGTCAAACGTCTTCACGATCCAACCAATCCAAGTAGCGAACGTACGGCACCTCCGTGTTCAGCACACGTTTAGCTCGATGAAGTCCCTCAAACTCTTGATCCAGTAGAGGGTCGAGGGAGAGTTCCATCAGCACGACGACGTGGTGACAATGTTGACGATGTGATCTGCACAGGGCTTCGCCTAAGCACTACGATGATACTATCGAAGGAGTAAATGGTGGAGGGGGGCACCGCACACTGCTAAGACAATGTTGTGTCTTTGGGGTGCCCCCTGCCCCCATTTATAAAGGAGGGAGGAGGAGGCTGGCCACCAGGGGCGCGCCAAGGGAGGGGGGAGTCCTACTAGGACTCCACTCCTAGTAGGATTCGGCCCCCTCTCTTTTTCCCTTCTTACGGAGGTGGAAAGGGGGAAGGAGAGGGAGTAGGAGAAGGAAAGGGAGGTGGCGCCCCCTTTCCCTAGTCCAATTCGACCTCCTCCCTTGTGGGGGGTGCACTAGCCCCTTGTGGGCTGGTTAGCCTCCCTCCCATGGCCCATATTGCCCATATCTTCCACCAAGGGGTTCCGGTAACCCTTCCGGTACTCTGGTTTGTACCTAATACACTCTGGAACCCTTCCGGTGTCCGAATACCACCTTCCAATATATCAATCTTTATGTCTCGAACATTTTGAGACTCCTCGTCATGTTCGTGATCTCATCCGAGACTCCGAACAAACTTCGGTCATCAAAAACACATAACTCATAATACAAATCGTCATCGAACGTTAAGCGTGCGAACCCTACGGGTTCGAGAACTATGTAGACATGATCGAGACACATCTCCAATCAATAACCAATAGTGGAACCTGGACGCTCATATTGGCTCCTACATATTCTATGAAGATCTTTATCGGTCAAACCGCACAACAACATACGTTGTTCCCTTTGTCATCGGTATGTTACTTGCCCGATATTCGATTGTCGGTATCTTCATACCTAGTTCAATCTCATTACCAGCAAGTCTCTTTTCTCATTCCGCAATGCTTCATCCCGCAACTAACTCATTAGTCACATTGCTTGCAAGGTTTATAGTGATGAGCATTACCGAGAGGGCCCAGAGGTACCTCTCCAATACACAGAGTGACAAATCCTAATCTCGATCTATACCAACCAACCAAACACCTTCAGAGACACCTGTAGAGCATCTTTACAATCACCCAATTACATTGTGACGTTTGATAGCAGACAATGTGTTACTTTGGTATTCGGGAGTTGCATAATCTCATAGTCAGAGGAACATGTATAAGTCATGAAGAAAGCAATAGCAATAAAACTTATCGATCATTATACTAAGCTAACAGATGGGTCTTGTCCATCACATCATTCTCTAATGATGTGATCTCGTTCATCAAATAACAACACATGTCTATGGTCAGGAAACATAACCATCTTTGATTAACGAGCTAGTCAAGTAGAGGCATACTAGGAACACATTGCTTTGTCTATGTATTCACACATGTACTAAGTTTCCGGTTAATACAATTCTAGGATGAATAATAAACATTTATCATGATATAAGGAAATATAAACAACAACTTTATTATTGCCTCTAGGGCATATTTACTTCAATATGGTCCTTCTTGAACTTGACGCCCCCGATGTCAATGATGTGCTTCTTCTTAGCGAGAGTGTACAGGTTCCTCCTGCCCGCATGTCCTAGCCGTCGATGCCATAGCCAGCATTCTGAAGCCTTTGCTAGAATACATACGGCAAGTTGTGGTCCTGCTGAGAAATCTACCATATACAGATCACCTCTTCGATAGCCTTCGAAGACTAGAGATTTTTCAGATTCCATAAGCACAGGAGAACAATATTTTCCAAATATGGCAATCACGTTCAGATCACAGAGCATTGACACAGACATTAACTTGTATCCAAGGGATTCAACAAGCATCACTTTGTCCATGTGCTGATCCTTTGAGATAGCAACTCTACCAAGACCCAATACCTTTCTTTTACCAGTGTCAGCGAATGTGATGTGGCTTTTAGTAGATGGACGTAGGGTTGAATCCATAAGAAGAATTCGATCACCAGTCATGTGGTTGGTGCAACCGCTATCCATGATCCATTCAGTGGCTTTCAGAGTTGTACCTTACAGTGCAGTTAGCGGGATAGGCTTCACCAATAGTATTGTGAAGCAGAAACATGTAGCGAAAAAGCATATTATCAAAGTTTAGATTCTGGTTAGGCATGATAGGATGCTCGTCAAGGAACCCTGGGACGAAATACATGGTGAGACCATTGGGGCATTTTATCTTGCGTCCCACAAGATGTTTCAGGTCTCCAGCATTGGCGCAGAAGTTTTTGCTTTCCGGCTAGAGACCTTTCCCTGCAAGAGAAGTTAATTCTTCTTAACCACCCACATCTTCAAGGGTGGCTTAGATGTAATGAGTCTAAGTGCAGCATCTGAGAACTTTGGCTTGGGAGCCCTAGCAAATAGCTTCGCAGGAGGAGAATAGTACTCATATGAATATACAGAAAAGTTCTTAGTTTTGTGAACAAAGCGGTTAGAGGAAACACACTCATATTCATGAGTCTCATAATGGTTCACCTGCAAAACATCGGCATTAGGGTGACCATGAGTGGTCCTCTGTCTGTATGAAGCGTTTGAGCCATATGATGCCTTTGGTCTGGGTTTTTTCTTCTTCCTAGGTGGTGTCATGACGACATTCACGGGAAGCTTCTCAAGACAACTTTTGGGCACCCAGATCTTCTTCTGGGGTGGCCCATTCCTGCAGTTAGTACCAATGTACCTGGTAAACACTTCACCATTCTGATTCTTAAATAGTTTATAATTCACATCAAATGATTCATCAATGACAATTGGGTTAGCACAAGTGAAGCCAGATAAAGTGGATGGGTCCACTGAAGGATCCTTAGCAGCAACCCAGGTGGTTTTGGGGTACTGCTCAGGCGTCCAGTATGAACCATCGACGTTCATTTTCCTCTTGAACCCAACACCGTCTTTCCTAGGGTTTCGGTTCAGAATATGTTTCTTGAGGACATCGCACAAAGTCTGATGCCCTTTGAGGCTTTTGTACATGCCAGACTCAAGCAATGTCTTCAGCCTAGCATTCTCATCAGCAATAGTAGTGGCATCCTCAGTAGAGGGGTTAGTTACCACATCAGCAGTTGAAGATATTGCAACATCAGAAGTAGTAGAACATCCAGCAACAGAGACAACATTATCACGCTCAAGACACTTTAAGCATGGTGGAACAAATTCTACCTGAGCGGGACTGATCTGTTAGGCGAGTAGTGAATCGTTCTCTTTTTTGAAGATCTTCATGGGACACTCTCAGTTTCTCAAGGTCATGCTTCCTTTAAAGATAATCATAGGAAAGCTTCTCATGGGAGGCTGAGAGAGTTTCATGATGACTTTCAAGTTCTTTATACTTAACACAGAGACTTTTAATATCTTCGATTAAGGACTGAGTTTGATTCATTTCCGCGTCCAATAGGTCATCGCTTTTGTCTAGCAGCTTTTGAATATGTTCCATAGCTATTTGTTGCTCAGTTGCAATTTTAGCAAGTGTCTTATAGCTATGTTTGGATTCACATTCAGAGTCATCTTTAGTAGAGGTTTGTAAATAAGCATCGCATGAGGTTACCTTGGCACCACATGCCATGAAGCAGCAGGTTGGATCAGATGGCTCGGGTTCGAAAGTCATCGTTTTAAGAGACTCCTTGAATTCGCAAAAGCACGGTTCTTGACGGTTTCGATGACCTTCATAGACATCAGAGAGCCGGTCCCATATAAGCTTTGCATTGCAAAGATGCATGATGCGCCTGAACTCGTCATTGGACAGGTAGGAGCATATGATATCCTTAGCCGTGATATCCAGCTGAGCATACTTTCGAATGTCATCAGCATGCGCCATCTTGCATAGATCGGTGAGACCAATCTCCGTGATGGTCCACAGCTCACTGTTCATTGCAAGGATGGGCTTCCTCATCATGGCCTTCCATTTGGGATAATAATGACCATCAAAAATAGGACACGCAGCGAAGACCTTGATTATCCCTGCTGTCGACATAGCTAAAACTCCAGGTGGTTAAACCGAATCACATAGAACAAGGGAGTACCTTACTTTGATACCAATTGAAAGTGCTAGCTATCAACTAGAGGGGGGGGGTGAATAGGCGATTTTTATGAGAGTCTTCAAAACACGGTGGCTTTGAAGACAAACAAGCCAATTGAACCTATATAGTAAGTGATAACCCACAAGTGTAGGGGATCAATTGTAGCCTCTTTCGATAAGTAAGAGTGTCGAACCCAACGAGGAGCTAAAGGTATAGCAAATATTCCCTCAAGTTCTATCGACCACCGATACAACTCTACGCACGCTTGACGTTCGCTTTACTTAGAACAAGTATGAAACTAGAAGTGCTTTGTAGGTGTTGTTGGATAGGTTTGCAAGATAATAAAGAGCACGTAAATAAAAAGTAGGGGTTGTTTAGATGAAGACACAACTAAGTTTATTTTAGTAGAGAGATTTTTGTCACGAGAAAGTTATTTGTCCCTAGGCAATCGATAACTAGACCGGTAATCACTATTGCAATTTTATTTGAGGGAGAGGCATAAGCTAACATACTTTCTCTTCTTGGATCATATGCACTTATGATTGGAACTCTAGCAAGCATCCGCAACTACTAAAGATCATTAAGGTAAAACCCAACCATAGCATTAAAGCATCAAGTCCCCTTTATCCCATACGCCACAACCCCCTTACTCGGGTTTATGCTTCTGTCACTCAAGCAACCCACTATAAGCGAATCATGAACATATTGCAACACCCTACAGTGGGAATCCCTCACGCTTGCGCGACACAGAGGACACAATAGGACAACACCAATAATAAAACATGCAACTCAAACCGATCACGATCATCAATTAACCCATAGGACAAAACGGATCTACTCAAACATCATAAGATAGCCATACATCATTGGGAAATAATATATAGCGTTGAGCACCATGTTTAAGTAGAGATTACAGCGGGTAAGAGAGGGGTTACACCGCTGTATAGAGGGGAGAAGAGTTGGTGATGAAGGCGGTGAAGTTGTTGGTGAATATCGCGGTGATGATGATGGCCCCCGGTAGCGTTCCGATGCCACCAGAAGCAAGGGGGAGAGAGCCCCCCTTCTTCTTCTTCTTCCTTGACCTTCTCCCTAGATGGGAGAAGGGTTTCCCTTCTGGTCCTCGGCTCCCATGGCATGGGAGGGTCGAGAGCCCCTCCGAGATTGGATCTATCTCTCTGTCTCTCTCTGTTTCTGCGTTCCCAGATTTTGCCCTTTCACCGTTTCTTATATATCCGGAGATCCGTAACTCCGATTGGGTTGAAACCTTCGCCTAGATTTTTTATCCAAAAATTAGCTTTCTTGCGTCAAAAGTAGAGCATCAGCCGCCTTACGGGGTGCCCACGAGGGTCAGGGGCGCCCCCCTGCATCGTGGCCCCCTCGGGCACCATCTCGCGTTGATTCTTCTTCCCAGATGTCACAAATATTCTACAAATATTCTCCGTCTGTTTTATCCCGTTTGGACTCCATTTGATATGGGGTTTCTGTGAAACATAAAACATGCAACAAATAGGAACTGGCACTGGGCACTAGATCAATATGTTAGTCCCAAAAATAGTATAAAAAGTTGCCAAAAGTATATGAAAGTTGAATAATATTGGCATGGAACAATCAAAAATTATAGATACAACGGAGACATATCAGTAAGCAGCGGAACGAAAACTACACTAGGCAAGCATTAGTCAAGCATACAATACAGTGAAAGCACGAAGACTAACTGCAGCAAGGTAGAGAGGATCAGAATGACAAATAGTACGAAGCCAAACAGATATAAGTCTTCACACAGTGAAGTCAAATGAATCAGGCAAGCAGGCAATGCCTTCATGAAGACAAACTGAAGAGTAATGAGAGTAGGGGATAGAACCAGTTGCTTGGTGAAGACAAGGATTTGGTAGACCAGTTCCAGTTGCTATGACAACTGTACGTCTAGTTAGGGAGGCTGAGATTGAACTCAGAAGACCATGTCTTCACCTTATTCCCCTTGAGCTAAGGACACCCAGTCCTCGCCCAATCACTCTGGTAAGTCTTCAAGGTAGACTTCCAAACCTTCACATATTTCGTTCACCGGCAATCCACAATGACTCTTGGATGCTCATAACGCAACGCCTAACCAGCTGGAGGATTCACAGTCCTGAAGTGTAACAAGTCTTTAGATCATGCAGACAGAAAGACTTCAGTGATGCCTAACAATCCTTGGCTCTGGGTGTTTTGGGCTTAGTCCTTGCAAGGATCTCTCTCTCTCTCTCTCTCAAATGCTTCGGAGGTGGGTTTCTCTCAAACGAGAAAAGCCATCCACTATGTCCGAAATGACCCTGGGTCACTAAGGAACCGACACGTGTCCAACGGTCGGATTTCAAACACACGCAGAAGCTTGGCTTGGGCTACAAGCAAAGCTGACTCATCCAACTCTGGATAAGGTTTGCTCTCGTTGTCTTCGCTCGAAGACATAGGATTTGGTTGAGCATCACATCAGTCACTCTGACTTTGTTCACTTGGACCCCACTTAACAGTACGGTGGTTCCTATGACTCAACAAAGAAGAAAGGAAACTACGAGGCAGCGATGTCTTTGCACTCCATAGTCTTCAAGTGAATATCTTCACATGTCATAATCTTCATCCTGAATGTCTTCACGAAACACCATTGTCTTCAATGTCTTCACACATTTTTAGGGGTCATCTTTGGTAGGTAAACCGAATCAATGAGGGACTACTACCTATGTTATCCTGCAATTCTCACAAACACATTAGTCCCTCAACCACGTTTGTCGTCAATACTCCAAAACCAACTAGGGGTGGCACTAGATGCACTTACAACATCACCAACACCATTACCACGTCGTCGTGTTGACGAAACTCTCCCTCGACCTTCTACTGGATCAAGAGTTCGAGGGACGTCATCGAGCTGAATGTGTGCTGAACACGAAGGTGCCGTATGTTTGGTACTTGGATCGGTTGGATCATGAAGACGTTTGACTACATCAACCGCATTAACCTAACGCTTCCGCTTTCGGTCTATGAGGGTACGTGGACACACTCTCCCCCTCTTGTTGCTATGCATCTCCTAGATAGATCTTGCGTGAGCGTAGAATTTTTTTTAAATTGCATGCTACGTTCCCCAACAGTGGCATCTGAGCCAGGTCTATGCGTAGTTGATATGCACGAGTAGAACACAAAAAGTTGTGGGCGATAATAGTCATACTACTTACCACCAACGTCTTACTTTGATTTGGCGGTATTGTTGGATGAAGCGGCCCGGACCGACATTACATGAGCGCGTTCATGAGACTGGTTCTACCAACGTGCTTTGCACACAGGTGGCTGGCGGGTGTCTGTTTCTCCAACTTTAGTTGAATCTAGTTTGACTATGGGCGGTCCTTGTTGAAGGTTAAAACAACACACTTGATGAAAAATCGTTGTGGTTTTGATGCGTAGGTAAGATCAGTTCTTGCTAGAAGCCCATAGCAGCCACGTAAAACTTGCAACAACAAAGTAGAGGACGTCTAACTTGTTTTTGTAGGGCATGTTGTGATGTGATATGGTTAAGACATGATGCGATATAAATTGTTGTATGAGATGATCATGTTTTGTAACAAAGTTATCGGCAACTGGCAGGAGCCATATGGTTGTCGCTTTATTGTATGAAATGAAATCGCCATGTAATTGCTTTACTTTATCACTAAGTGGTAGTGATAGTCGTAGAAGCAATAATTGGCGAGACGACAACGATGCTACGATGGAGATCAAGGTGTCAAGCCAGTGACAATGGAGATCATGACGGTGCTTTGGAGATCGAGATCAAAGGCACAAGATGATGATGGCCATATCATGTCACATATTTTGATTGCATCTGATGTTTATCTTTATGCATCTTATTTTGCTTAGTACGATGGTAGCATTATAAGATGATCCCTCACTAAATTTCAAGGTATAAGTGTTCTCCCTGAGTATGCACCATTGCTACAATTCTTCGTGCCGAGACACCACGTGATGATCAGGTGTGATAAGCTCTACATTCACATACAACGGGTGCAAGCAAGTTTTGCACATGCAGAATACTTGGGCTAAACTTGACGAGCCTAGCATATGCATATATGGCCTCGGAACACTGAGACCAAAAGGTCGAACGTGAATCATATTGTAGATATGACCAACTTAGAGATGTTCACCATTGAAAACTACTCCATCTCACGTGATGATCGGTCATGGTTTAGTTGATATGGATCACGTGATCATTTAGATGACTAGAGGGATGTCTATCTAAGTGGGAGTTCTTTAGTAATATGATTAATTGAACTTTAATTTATCATGAACTTAGTCCTGATAGTTTTTTTGCATATCTATGTTATTGTAGATCAATGGCACGTGCTAGCGTTCCCTTGAATTTTAATGCGTTCCTAGAGAAAGCTAAGTTGAAAGATGATGGTAGAAACTACACGGACTGGGTCCGTAACTTGAGGATTATCCTCATTGCTGCATAGAAGAATTACGTCCTTGTAGCACTGCTAGGTGCAAGACCTGTTGCAGGAGCAAATGCTGATGTTATGAACGTCTGGCAAGCTCGATCTTATGACTACTCGATAGTTCAGTGTGCCATGCTTTACGACTTAGAATCAGGACTTCAAAGACGTTTTGAACGTCATGGAGCATATGAGATATTCCAAGAGTTGAAATTAATATTTCAAGCAAATGCCCGAGTTGAGAGATATGAAGTCTCCAACAAGTTATATAGCTGCAAGATGGAGAAGAATAGTTCTGTCAGTGAACACATACTCAGAATGTCTGGGTACCATAACCACTTGACTCAGCTGGGAGTTAATCTTCCTGATGATAGTGTCATTGACAGAGTTCTTCAATCATTGCCACCAAGATATAAAGGCTTCGTGATGAACTATAATAAGCAAGGGATCAAAAAGACAATTCCCGAGCTCTTCACAATGCTAAAGGATGCGGAGGTAAAAATCAAGAAGGAGCATCAAGTGTTGATGGTTAATAAGACCACTAGTTTCAATAAGAAGGGCAAAGGGAAGAAGGGGAACTTCAAGAAGAATAGCAAACAAGTTCCTACTCCCGGGAAGAAACCCAAGTCTGGACCTAAGCCTGAAATTGAGTGCTTCTACTGCAAAGGGACTAGTCACTGGAAGAGGAACTTCCCCAAGTATTTGGCCCATAAGAAGGATGGCAAAGTGAAAGGTACATTTGATATACATGTTATTGATGTGTACCTTACTAATGCTCATAGTAGCGCATGGGTATTTGATAGTGGTTCGGTTGCTCATATTTGCAACTCGAAACAGGGGCTACGGATTAAACGAAGATTGGCTAAGGACGAGGTGACGATGCGCGTCGGAAATGGTTCCAAGGTCGATGTGATCGCCATCGGCACGCTACCTCTACATCTACCTTCGGGATTAGTTTTAGACCTGAATAATTGTTATTTGGTGCCAACGTTGAGCATGAACATTATCTGGATCTTGTTTGATACGAGATGGTTATTCATTTAAATCAGAGAATAATGGTTGTTCTATTTATATGATTAATATCTTTAATGATCGTGCACCCTTGATGAGTGGTCTATTTTTGTTGAATCTCGATCATAGTGATACACATGTTCACAATATTGAAGCCAAAAGATGCAAAGTTAGTAATGATAGTGCAACTTATTTGTGGAACTGACGTTTATGTCATATTGGTGTAAAGCGCATGAAAAAACTCCATCTGATGGGCTTTTGGAATCACTTGATGCTTGCGAACCATGCCTCATGGGCAAGATGACTAAGACTCTGTTCTCCGGAACAATGGAGCGAGCCACTGACTTATTGGAAATAATACATACTGATGTATGTGGTCCAATGAGTGTTGAGGCTCATGGCGGGTACCGTTATTTTCTGACCTACACAGATGATTTGAGCAGATATGGGTATATCTACTTAATGAAACATAAGTCTGAAACATTTGAAAAGTTTAAAGAATTTCATAGTGAAGTGGAAAATCATCATAACAAGAAAATAAAGTTTCTACGATCTGATCGCGGGGGCGAATATTTGAGTTACGAGTTTGGTCTTCATTTGAAACAATGTGGAATAGTTTTGCAACTCACGCCACCCAGAACACCATAGCATAATGGTGTGTCCGAACGGCGTAACCATACTTTATTAGATATGGTGCGATCTATGATATCTCTTACTAATTTACCACTATCGTTTTGAGATTATACTTTTGAGATAGGTGCATTCACGTTAAATAGGGCACCATCTAAATCCGTTGAGACGCCACCATATGAGCTGTGGTTTGGCAAGAAACCTAAGTTGTCGTTTCTTAAAGTTTGGGGTTGCGATGCTTATGTGAAGGCTTCAACCTGATAAAGCTCGAACCCAAATCAAAGAAATGCATCTTCATAGGATACCCGAAAGAAAGTGTTGGGTACACCTTCTATCACAGATCCGAAGGCAAGATATTCATTGATAAGAATGGATCATTTCTAGAGAAGGAGTTTCTCTCAAAAGTAGTGAGTGGGAGGAAAGTAGAACTTGATGAGGTAATTGTACCTTTTCCCGAATTGGAAAGTAGTTCATCGCAGAAATCAGTTCCAGTGATTCCCACACCAATTAGTGAAGAAGCTAATGATGATGATCATGAAACTTCAGATCAAGCTACTACCAAACCTCGTAGGTCAACCAGAGTACAGTCCGCACCAGTGGTACGGTAATCCTATTCTAGAAGTCATGTTACTAGACCATGATGAACCTACGAATTATGAGGAAGCGATGATGAGCCCAGATTCCGTGAAATGGCTTGAGGCCATGAAATCTGAGATGGGATCGATGTATAAGAACAAAGTGTGGACTTTGGTGGACTTGCCCGATGATCGGCAAGCCATAGAAAATAAATGGATCTTCAAGAAGAAGACTGACGGTGATGGTAATGTTACTGTCTACAAAGCTCAACTTGTTGCGAAAGGTTTTCGACAAGTTCAAGGAGTTGACTATGATGAGACCTTCTCACCCGTAGTGATGCTTAAGTCTGTCTGAATCATGTTAGCAATTACCGCATTTTATGATTATGAAATTTGGCAAATGGATGTCAAAACTGCATTCCTTAATGGATTTCTTAAAGAAGAGTTGTATATGATGCAACCAGAAGGTTTTGTCGATCCAAAAGGTGCTAACAAAGTGTGCAAGCTCCAGCGATCCATTTATGGACTGGTGCAAGCCTCTCGGAGTTGGAATATATGCTTTCATAATGTGATCAAAGCATATGGTTTTATACATACTTTTGGAGAAGCCTGTATTTACAAGAAAGTGAGTGGGAGCTCTGCAACATTTCTAATATTATATATGGATGGCATATTGTTGATGGGAAATAATACATAATTTCTGGATAGCATAAAAGGATATTGAATAAGAATTTTTCAATGAAAGACCTCGGTGAAGCTGCTTATATATTGGGCATCAAGATCTATAGAGATAGGTCAAGACGTTTAATTGGACTTTCACAAAGCACATACCTTGATAAAGTTTTAAACAAGTTCAAAATGGATCAGTCGAAGAAAGGGTTCTTGCCTGTGTTACAAGGTGTGAAGTTGAGTCAGACTCAATGCTCGACCATTGCAGAAGATAGAGAGAAAATGAAAGTCATTCCCTATGCCTCAGCCATAGGTTCTATCATGTATGCAATGTTGTGTACCAGACCTGATGTATGCCTTGCTATAAGTTTAGCAGGGAGGTACCAAAGTAATCCAGGAGTGGATCACTGGACAGCGGTCAAGAACATCTTGAAATGCCTAAAAAGGACTAAGGATATGTTTCTCGTTTATGGAGGTGACAAAGAGGTTGTCGTAAATGGTTACATTGATGCAAGCTTTGACACTGATCCGGATGACTCTAATTCACAAACCGGATACGTATTTATATTGAATGGTGGAGCTGTCAGTTGGTGCAGTTCCAAGCAGAGCGTCATGGCGGGATCTATGTGTGAAGCGGAGTACATAGGTGCTTCGGAAGCAGCAAATGAAGGAGTCTTGATAAAGGAGTTCATATCCGATCTAGGTGTAATACCTAGTGCATCGGGTCCAATGAAAATCTTTTGTAACAATACTGGAGCAATTGCCTTTGCAAAGGAATCCAGATTTCACAAGAGAACCACACACATCAAGAGATGCTTCAATTCCATCCGCGATCAAGTCAAGGAGGGATACACAGAGATTTGCAAGATACATACGGATCTGAATGTTGCAGACCCGTTGACTTAGCCTCTTCCACGAGCAAATCATGATCAGCACCAAGACTCCATGGGTGTTAGAATCATTACTATGTAATCTAGATTATTGACTCTAGTGCAAGTGGGAGACTGAATGAAATACTCCCTCCATCCTTTAAAGAGCGTACTTCCAACTTTGTTGGAGAGTCAAACTATCTCAATGTTTGACTGAGTTTGTGCAAAAATATATCAATGTTTATGAAACCAAATAGGTATATAATGAAAATATATTTTATCATGAATCTAACGCTACTAATTTGATGGCATAAATGTTGGTGCATTATTGTATAAATACGGTCAAACATAAAAGGTTTAACTTTCCAACAAAGTTGGAAGTACACTCTTCAAAGGACGGAGGGAGTATGCCCTAGAGGCAATAATAAAGTTGTTATTTATATTTACTTATATCATGATAAATGTTTGTTATCCATGCTAGAATTGTATTAACCGGAAACTTAGTACATGTGTGAATATATAGACGAAAAAAGTGTCCCTAGTATGCATCTACTTGACTAGCTCGTTAATCAAAGATGGTTATGTTTCCTGACCATAGACATGTGTTGTCAATTGATGAACGTGATCACATCATTAGAGAATGATGTGATGGACAAGACACATCCATTAGCTTAGCATAATGATCATAAAGTTTTATTGCTATTGCTTTCTTCATGACTTATACACGTTCCTCTGACTATGAGATTATGCAACCCCCAAATACCGGAGGAACACCTTGTGTGCTATCAAACGTCACAACATAATTGGGTGATTATAAATATGCTCTATAGGTGTCTCCAAAGGTATTTGTTGGGTTGGCATAGATCGAGAATAGGATTTGTCACTCCGTGTATCGAAGAGGTATCTCTGCGCCCTCTCGGTAATGCTCATCACTATAAGCCTTGCAAGCAATGTGACTAATTCGTTAGTCACGGGATGATGCATTAAGGAACGAGTAAAGAGACTTGCCAGTAATGAGATTGAACTAGGTATGAAGATACCGACGATCGAATGTCGGGCAAGTAACATAACGATGACAAAGGGAACAACGTATGTTGTTGTGCGGTTTGACCGATAAAGACCTTTGCAGGATATGTAGGCGCCAATATGAGCATCCAGGTTCCGCTATTGGTTATTGATCGGAGATGTGTCTCGATCATGTCTACATAGTTCTCAAACCCGTAGGGTCCGCACGCTTAACGTTCGATCATGATTTGTATTATGAATTATGTGTTTTGGTGACCGAAGTTTGTTTAGAGTCCCGGATGAGATCAAGGACATGGTGAGGAGTCTCTAAATGGTCGAGAGGTAAAGATTCATATATTGGATGGTTATATTCGGACATCAGAATGGTTCTGAGTGATTCGGATATTTTTTCGGAGTACCGGGTGGTTACCGGAACCCCCCGGGGAAGTTTTCGGGCCTAAGGGAGAGAGAGAGAGGGAAGCCCGCGGGGTTCCCCCCTCCTAGGGAGTCCGTATAGGACGAGAGGGAGGCGGCGACACTCCCCTTCCCTTTCCCTCTCCCTTTCCTTCCTATTCCCTCCGGTGGAGAAAGGAAAAGGGGGGCCGAATCCTACTTGGACTAGGAGTCCAAGTAGGAGTCCCCCCATTGCGCGCCCCTCCTAGCCGCCAGCCTCTCTCCCCCCTCCTTTATGTACGTGGGCAGGGGGCACCCTAAAAGCACATCAATTATTCTCTTAGCCGTGTGTGGTGCCCCCTCCACAGTTTACTCCTCTGGTCATAGCATCGTAGTGCTTAGGCGAAGCCCTGCGCGGATCACATCACTAACACCGTCACCACGCCGTCGTGCTGACGGAACTTTCCCTCAACCTTCTACTGGATCAAGAGTTCGAGGGACGTCATCGAGTTGAACGTGTGATGAACACGGAGGTGCCGTACATCCGGTACTTGGATCGGTTGGATCATGAAGACGTTCGACTACATCAACCGCGTTAACCTAACCCTTTCGCTTTTGGTCTACGAGGGTACATGGACACACTCTCTCCCTCTCGTTGCTATGCATCTCCTAGATAGATCTTGCGTGAGTGTAGGAAGTTTTTGAAATTGCATGCTACGTTCCCCAACAGATACATCGTTTTTGAGAGTTAACTAATTCCTGACGGAGGAAGTGTATTTCAGTGCTAGATACATCTGTTTGAGCGTCACCCAATTCCTGACGCCTCCCATTTCAGTGCTAGATACGTTTGTTTGAGCGTCAAACAACTCTACACATGGTGGCAGCTAGGCACGCCCCCAATTTATCTCCAAAAATAACTCTCTAACAAAAATGACATTATTTTTGTGACGTAGGACCAGTCAATCAAGCAAAAAGGAAGTTGTGCCAGAAATGCAAGCAAAACAAAAGAGAGAGAAGTGAGAAAAAGGCATTTCTATAAAACGAAAAGGCACTTGTGCCAAAAAAGGCAAGCAAAAAGACAAAAGAGAAGCGGGGAAAACATTTGTATGCAACAAAAAGGCACTTGTGCCCAGTGGCGGAGCTAGCGACAGATGACCGAGAGGGCAAATGACCAACTATTTTTTAAAAGGGGTCAAAAACTTCATTTCCCTCAATTTATGGCATCCAAATACAGAGTTCCTTCACAAAAAGTCCA